>NC_064865.1:61682339-61799839 GCF_024139225.1 Suncus etruscus | reverse complement strand
GGGTCCCCCGAGCTCTGCCAGGAGTGAATCCTGAGTGTAGAACAAGGTGTCAGCCCTGTGCACAGAGCCAAGGCAAGCACTGTAACCCCTACTCTGTTTTTGGGTTACACCTGGCAGTGCTCAGGACTTTCAGGCTCTGCACCCAGAGGTCACTCCTGTCGGGCTCAGAGCACCAGATTCGGCACCAGGGATTGAATCTGGGTCAACCGTTTGCCAGGCAAGAGCCCTGCCCAATGTCTGCTGTTGCAGTCCAAGCCCTGTTCTTCCCTTGGCCCCCAGAAGGAGCTTTGGGAAGGAGCCTTCTGTCTGCCTGTCCAAGGTGGGCCTCCTTCGCTCCACCTCTGGGTTATTTCACGTGGGTTGAGTGGATCTTGGCAGTCACTGTGGACTAGTTAGAGGCAAGTCCCCATCAATGGGCCCTTCCAAGCTAGTGGTCGTTTGGTCTGTCACCTGTGCTCAGACAAATGGATGCTCGGTTCCTTAAATGTGAATTTTATAAGTAAATATATATTAAATATATAAATTATATAATTATATATTTTATTTATAATAATTATATATGTCTACAGCCTGAGCTTATTAAGAAGAATGGATAGTGGCCCAAGAGATATCACAGCAGTAGGGCATTTGCCTTGCACACAGCTGATCCAGGACAGGCAGTTGTTCGAATCCCGGCATTCCATATGGTCCCCCAATCCTGCCAGGAGTGATTTCTAGGCACAGAGCCAGGAGTGACCCCTGAGTACCACCAGGTGTGGCCCAAAAAGACAATACAAAACAAAAAAGAATAGACAAGTTTCTGTCAGTCAATAGGAATAGAAAGAACATAAAGCGCTGAGAATGAAGAGCTGTCTGGTCTGTCACTCAAGATCACATTAACAGAACTTTTTTTGTTGGTTTTTGGCCACACCCAGCGGTACTGTCTGCACTCAGGAATCACTCCTGGTGGGCTATGGGATGCCGGTATGGGATGCTAGGGATTGAACCCAGGTTAGCCATGTGTATGGCAAATGCCCTCCCCACTGTGCAATCACTCTGGCCCCTTAAATACACTTCTTTCTTTTGGAGGGACACACTCTGCTGCACCCAGAAATTGCTTCTGGTAGCTCAGGGGATCATAGGGGATGATGGAGCTCAAACCCAGGTTGGGCCTGGGTCAACCATGTGCAAGGCAAACCTGCTGTGTATTGTTCAGGCCCTTTATTTTTTATTTTTGGTTTTTGGGCCATACCCGGCCGTGCTCAGGGGTTCCTCCTGGCTGTGTGCTCAGCAATCACTCTGGGGACCATATGGGATGCCGGGATTAAACCTGGGTCCATCCCAGGTTGGCCGCATGCAAAGCAAACACCCTACCACTATGCTATCACTCTGGCCCCAACTACTTACTATACTACAATGTAGAAAAAAAATATTTATTTTATTTTTGGGTCATATCTGGCGGTGCTCAGGGGTTACTCCTGGCTCTGCGCTTAGAAATCACTCCTGGCAGGCTCAGGGGACCATTGGTCAGGCCCTTTAAGTGCACTTCTGATTCTTGTCATCAATCCATTCATGAATTGTTTTTTAAAGGGATTTCAGAAAAGTGCCCATGGAAAGCAGCCTGAGCAACAGCCCTGTGAAGCTCTTGGCTCTGAAAGGCCTTCCTGTCAACACCTCAGTGGAGAAGCCAGGACATCCCTGCCCTGGACTGCAAATGCCACTGGATCTCTGCTGGCCCTACGCAGACGGAGACTTCTTCAAGGACAAACCCGAGCCCACCACAGCCTTGCTCTCCTCGGTCGAGAACATCACTGGCGAAACCCTAACAGGCCCAACTTGGGATCTGAAACACAGACACGGCATCATGGAAGAAATCCTAACGGACGAGAGTGACTTGTCAGAGAACGAGAAGGCCAATGACACGTTACTTAGTTACTTCAAGAAGATGGACCTGAACCTGAGGCCCGAGAAGATCGAAACCGTGGAAGGTGCTTTCACAGAAGGGGCGAGCGAAGCTTTTCCGTACCCCGATTTCCTTCCCCCACCGCTCAACACTTTGGACTTGCACAAACTGGCCCTCTCGAAATCCGACAGCTGGAAAAGCTCCGTGGACCCTCTAGAAAGCTCCATGGACGCCCTGATCATCCGCTTGCTGGAAATGGAAAGACTGCAACACAGTACTGTGCAGAAAGAGAGGTCGCGGCTGCAGACTGCCGTGTCTGCTCCGGTGGTCACCGAAAACCTCCCTTCCAAAGCTGTCTCCAAAACCAGGCAACCCAAAGCTTCTGACACCTTGAACCTTCAGATAACTTGCGTAGATAAAAGTCGAGAGAAAAGGAAAAACAACCCTGGCGCGGGCAAGTTTGAACAAAACACCGTAAAATGGAACTGGAATGGCCCAGGCAAGCACAAATGGAACGGGAGGCCGTCCTCCCTCAAAAGCTCCTGCACCAGCAAACAGTGGCAGGTGAATGGCGACGACCCAAAGCCTTCCAAAAACTCCAATTTACCTGCTCCACACCAAGATATCTTGGCCAAGGGTTCGAGCGCCGCTAGCACGCAGTCGCTGGTGAAAATGGTCTCCGTGCGGTGCCTGCCACCCAGGTCTCCCATCCCGGTCTCGCCCATTCCCTTGACGTTCCCCGAACAGCCAAAGGAAGAGCTTAAGGTGACAAGGGCCAAGAAGAAACTGCACCGAAAGAGCATTGCTCTCAACAGACCCCTCTCTATGCAGAAACTCAATGGCTTATCACAGATGTCTGGAGCAAAGGACAAATGTTCACCCATCATTGACCAGAAATAACTCACGGGCCTTCGTCTTTCTCAACACCAGCAGGTCTTTGCCTAGAAACCCAGCTGGCCCACGGCTCCTCACCTCCACACACTTGCCTGCACATGGGATGCAGGGCATGGGGACAGTGAGCAGGCGGGTATCCAGTGCTTGGAGATCGCCCATTGGGACTTCACCAGGCCCCCTGAGCGCCTGCAGGGAGCCCTGACACATCTTTTGCACAGCTCTGTTTCAAAGAAACGTGTCTCCTTGGTAAACTCAGCTGCTATTCACTCACAAGATGGTTTTCTTGGTAGTGCTTCTTTTCCAGTATCATGTCATCTTCAATAAACTTGTCTCATTGATGATAGTTGCTATAGTTTTTAAAAATTGTTTTCTGGGGCCGGAGAGATAGCATGGAGGTAAGGCGTTTGCCTTTCATGCAGAAGGTCCGTGGTTCAAATCCCAGCGTCCCATATGGTCCCCCGTGCCTGCCAGGAGCAACCCCTGAGCACTGCTGGGTGTGACCCAAAAACCAAAAAATAAAAAAATAAAAAAAAATAATTGTTTTCTGTTTTTGGGCCACAGCTAGCGGTGCTCAGGGTCACTATTCCTGGGACTGTGCTGAGAGATCACTCCTGGTAGGCTCAGGGGACCACATGGGATGCCGGGAACTGAACCGGGGTCTCTCCGGGGTTGGCCAAGTGCAAGGCAAAAGCTCTTTCGCTTCAGCCCCTAGGTTTTGGCTTTTTAAAAAATTATGAAGAAATTGGCCGGAGAGATAGCATGGAAGTAAGGCGTTTGCCTTTCATGCAGAAGGTCATCGGTTTGAATCCTGGCGTCCCATATGGTCCCCCATGCATGCCAGGAGCAATTTCTGAGCATGGAGCCAGGAGTAACCCCTGAGCCCTGCTGGGTGTGACCCAAAAACCACAAAAAAAAAAAATTATTAAGAAATAACTGGAACCAGACCTTGCAAATTGGGATGCAGGTGATTCCAGAGTGAAACATGTGAGGGACTCATTGGTAGAGGTTTTGGATTGGTCCTCAATTGCCTTTTTATTTTGCTTTTGGGCCACACCAAGCTCTGCACTCAGAAATCGCTCCTAGCAGGCTTGGGGGACCTTATGGATGCCAGGAATTGAATCTGAGTTCATCCTGTGTCTAGTGCTTGCAAGGAAAATGCCCTACTGCTACGCTATTGCTTCCCCCGCACCCCTCTGATATTGCCTTCTAATTAGATTTCTCTCAACTGGTTCCTTTGGTCTTCCTGTTAAAATGTTTCCCCCATCACCTTATCTGGCTTTTTCCCCTCCCCTTGGGGGGTGGACTTGGTTTTTTTCCAGTAAAGAATGCTCAGGAGGCCTGGGGGGGGGGGGGAGCTGCCATCTTGGCTTGTGGTTCCATGTGGTAGAGCAACTGGCTTGTGGGTCAATAGCTTGTGGTGTGAGTTTCCAGCCTGCTGTTGCTTCCCAGCCGTGTGTGGATTATTTCCTGTGTCTCTTGGCCTACCCGGACTCAGGCCATGGGGATCCCTCTCCCTCTCTGGGGACTGTGGGATGCACAATCCACCATTTCAAAGGTCTGACTTCCTGATATAGGGATAGAAAATCTGTCCACAAAAATCACAGGCCAAACCCTGGTCTGGCGGGAGAGTGAGGTGTGTGCCAGCTGTCCGCAGCCCATCTGCCTATACTGTGTGGCCCACAACTGTGGAGCCTTATGGTCCAAGCAGCAACCAGGCTCCTTCCCCAACCACTGTGAGTTGGAAACACAACCAGTTACGGTCACGTTCCTTTGAAAATGTTTCAGCTCAAAAGCATATCAACTTTAGGCCGGAGAGACAGCACAGTGGTAAGGCGTTTGCCTTGCACAGAGACGGATGGTGCTTCAAATCTCTGCATCCCATATGGTCCCAAGCCTGCCAGGGGCGATTTCTGAGTGCCAGCCAGGAGTAACCCGAGTGCTGCTGGGTGTGACCCTCCTCATAAAAAAGCATATTAACATTAGTAGCAGTGGGGCTGGAGATAGCATAGCGGTAGGGCCTTTGCCTTGCAAGTGGTCGACCCAGGACCGATGGTGGTTCGAATCCTGGCATCCCTATGGTCCCCTGTACCTGCCAGGAGCTATTTCTGGGCACAGAGCCAGGAGTTACCCTTGAGCGCCACCAGGTGTGCCCCCCAAGAAAAAACAAAAACAAAAAAAGCAAAGGGCCCCAATTTTTTTTTGGGGGGGGGGAAGGGGCCTTATATGGTGGTAGTCAGGCCTTACTCTTGGCTCTGCACTCAAAAATCACTCCTGGCAGGCTCTGGGGACCCTAAGGACGCCAAGGATCAAATCTGGGTTAGCTGCATCCAAGGCAAATGCCCTCTCAGCTGTACTAATCATTCCGGCCTCCAGTGTTGATTAAAATGGAAATTATGGGGCCCAGAGAGATAGCACAGTGGTGTTTGCCTTGCAAGCAGCCGATCCAGGACCAAAGGTGGTTGGTTCAAATCCCAGTGTTCCATATGGTCCCCCGTGCCTGCCAGGAGCTATTTCTGAGCAGACAGCCAGGAGTAACCCCTGAGCACCGCTGGGTGTGACCCAAAAACCAAAAACAAACAAACAAAAAAAATGGAAATTATGGGGCCGGAGCAGTAAGTGTCTGCCTTGCTGGCGCCAGCCTAGGATTGACCAATGTTTGATTCTTCAGCATCCAATATGGTCCCCTAAGCCAGGAGCAATTTCTGAGCACATAGCCAGGGGTAACCCGAGTGTCACCGGGTGTGGCCCAAAACAAAAACTATACAGTGATCCACATGTTGGGTGAGGTCTCCCCTGGCACTGCCCCTTCGGCTAGCCGCTAGCGGGTCTAAAGATGCAGGGTAGCGGCGGAGAAATAATTCACAAGCAGTCAGTTAAGATATTCCTTGGAGTCAGCTTGCTTTATTCCTCAACAGCCTTCTCTTTTCCTTTTCCAGCCAGTCAGGGGCTGTGTAGGTGTACCTATCTGAGACCCACCCATTTCTGGGAGGGGTCTTGGGAACCGGATATTAGGTGTGACCTTACCTGCAAGACCCGGCCCATTCCTGGGAGGGGTCTTGGAATAGGTAGATAAACCCTGGAGCCAGGGGATTAGGGCGCTCTTTGCCCTTTCTGCACTGCTGGGCGCTCTGGCTTTTGGGTTTCTGCGTTCTGGTCTTGGACCAGCATGGAGCCCAAAGGAAAGATGGCTGAAAGAAGTTTAGATGCAGGGCCAACAATAACTAGTGCTTAAAAGGTTATGAGATAGGCCACACACATGTGGTGGATAGGGCATGAATAAAGTTGTTGCTTCCTGATGCCTGCCTGTGAGTCTGATTTCGCCGTTTGCCAAACTTGGGACCCGCCGGCTGAATGGGGGATGCGAAGCCACGTGGCCTGGGGTGGCAGAGAGAAGAATCTCTCCATCCATTGCCACCCAGCACCATCGTTAATTATTTAATGCAAGAGGCTGGAAGTGGTCAGATTCAGTGGGAGGGGTATTATAGTCATGAACCCCAAGACTTTGACCCCTCTGAGACCTGCTGAAAGCCAAGCAGTCTCTATGGTGTCTCCGTCACCAGGACACAAAAGCGTTGAAGTACTGGGAGTGGCAGCCCTTCCCTGCTCCCGGCCCAGTGGCAGGCACCAAAACCCAGGTTTGAAGCAGGCAAAGCAGCCACTCAACAGAGCCAGGCCTGTTGCCAATGGTTGGTTTGGGGACCACACCCGGCAGAGTTCAGGGCTCAGTGGGATGGTGCCCGGGGGACCATGAGGTGCCAGTGATGCAACTTGGGCTGGCAAGTACTGGCTGTTATACTCAGGCTCCTCTGCATCAGTTTCGGAACTAACATCTGGTACAACAGGACTCTGCTCAGTCCTGACCCCCAACTGGCTCCTGAACTGTTCAGCTCTCATGAACGGATGGATCCCTTCACCAAGCTCCTCTGTTGGAGTAACGGGTCCTTTCTTTGTTCAAGATGATAATTCTCTGCATGTTTTTGTCCCACCTGGTGGGAAGTACCTCTGGATTGTCCCCTACCCCCTGCCCATTCTCCACCCATGGGGTGCTCTTAACTCTTCCCAGTAAAGACCCTAGGTCAGACAGACTTTTCGTCTCAAGTCCACAGCTTGCCTGTGCCCCTTTGCCTGCTGGAGAGCTTGTGGCAGAAGTTCCTGAACCTTTTTATCTTCGGAACCTGTGTGAATAATTTCCTGTGTCGGCATCGCTTCCCCACGCCCCTGGACAGATGCTGGTGCAGAACAAGGGCCCCATGAGCTGTGTTTCTTTTTTTTTTTGGGGGGGGGCCACACCCGGCGTTGCTCAGGGGTTACTCCTGGCTTCTGCTCAGAAATAGCTCCTGGCAGGCACGGGGGACCCTATGGGACACCGGGATTCGAACCAACCACCTTGGGTCCTGGATCGGCTGCTTGCAAGGCAAACGCCGCTGTGCTCTCTCTCCGGGCCCATGAGCTGTGTTTCTAAGAACCCACATGAGAGCCCTCAGGAAGACCAGCCTCTGGAGCTCAGCTGCACCCTCTCCTCCATCCTAATGTATCCCACTCTCAAATCTTTTTCTGGGGGGTGTAGAGGGGGGCTACACATGGCTGTACTCAGGGCTTACTCCTGGCCTAGCTGCCATGAACTGTGACTAGGGTCTCAGACATTTTCAAGTCTTCATAAGAAAAGCAGATTGACCAAACCCTCCCCCCAAGCCAAAACAGAAAAATCCCCGTAGGCCAGAAACCAATTTATTTAAACCACATGAAAAGCGAGTTCTCTCCTGGATCAGAACTGCCAGCACACAGGAGCAAGACCCACTTCTTGGGACGGCTGAGGACTTGGCTGCAGAGGCCAGTGCTGATGTTCCTATTACGTCACACCGAGCTGGATCTTCTCTTAAAGGGCACCTGGTGCCTCGGAGTTGGGCAAATCCCACCCTCTCACCCTGCCCAGTTGCCCAGTTCCTGTGACCCACAAAAAGCAGAGCGAGTGCCTGAGGACCGTGAAGCTCGTGGGCCTTTTGGGTCCAGCTGGGCACGTGTAAAGGCACCGAACAGGGACTACTACTTACTTGCTCTGCGCTCAGAAATCGCTCCTGGCTTGGGGGGGGGGGGGGGGGGGGAACCATATGAGATGCTGGGGATGGAACCCGCACCAGTCCTGGGTCAGCTGCGTGCAAAGCAAATGTCCTACCGCCGTGCTACCACTCCAGCCCCGAAACTTAAAAGTTAAGTTTTTAACTTAAAATACCAAACCCGAGTAAAGGAAACGACGGGAGACAATGCTGTAATGGGAGGCAGACTTTATTAAGCTTTCTCAAGTCAATTTGGGAACACAGCTGCTAAAATGCGAATGAAAAGTCAAATGACAGGAGGCACTATGAGGATACAAAGCAGTATTTCCAGAGCTCCGCTTCCGTATCTCGGCACTAAATGCAAACATTCTTCAGAAGAACAGTCCCTTACCCTACGTGTAGAAGGAGAAGAGAAATTAAAGGTGCCATATGCCAACTACCGAAAGGACCGGACACGTTCCAGCCAGCCCCTCTAGTGTACACTGTACTGCTGACATGTCAAAGCACACGTGACCTTGCAGTGACCATTTCTCTTGAAGGACAGTGCATCTACAGCGCTCCAAGTCCTGCTGAGCGGATGCTTGAACTAGGATCTAGAAGATGCTCGGTGAAGCGCGGTTTCAACGAAGCCGTCACGACTAGCGGAGGACAAGGCCCAGGGCCTGAGGGTCTCTGTGGCTTCTCCCTAGCTCTGCCCGGCCACCAAAAGGGATTCTCCTGGCCTGGCCTCAACCCTGAGACGAGCTATTACAGTATGTCACGGATTTAATCCCTGTCTGCTTAGTGACCCAGTGCCGCACATTTCCCTGACTCTGCCACACCGTCGGGTCTACTTTTGGGGGAGCATTTGTTTTCGGTAGGGAAAAAGCTGATCATTAAAATGGTGAAAATTAAAAGTATTACTTCAAACAAAAACGTACAGCAGTAAATGGAATGAGACAGACAAGCGTCAGGGGATGAAGAAACGGGATGCGGGTTCAGCTGCACCTGCAGGTCTGTCTCAAAACCTCAACTACGCTCGAGCTTAGAAAAGAGCCTGGACTACCCACAGGTCTGTCCAGAGACTTGGGAACCCGGAAGCCCAAGAATCCTTTTATATATATCTGCCATGAGATGAAATAAAGCAAGAAATTAACACGCCCTTAGGGATCTTGCCTCACAGACTGCTGGCCAGCATTCAATACCCAACTCCACACGGGGTCCCATGAATCCCATCAGGAATGACCCAAGTGCAGAGCCAGGAGTAAATCCTGAGCGCTGCCGGATGTGGGCCCCAACAAAACCGAAACAGTGAGAAATATGCCTGAAAGCCACCCAGCGACTCTGGAACCACTGCAGGTCTCTTAAACACTGTCCACCTCACGGCCTTACTGGACAACAGATTCCAAACTTTGGCCTCAGCAAAACAACAATTCTAAAAAGGCCTCTCTATACATGGACAGACCACACCCAGGGCTTAGAAATATAAAAAAATATTCCCGGGCTGGAGAAAGAGTACAGCGGGGAAGGCACTGGTCTGGCACACAGGTGATCCTTGGTCAATCCCTAGCACCCCATAAGACCCCTGAACACCGCCTCTTCTCCCCATCAATCCAGAGGGGCTACACTACAGCCCGGAATGGGTTCTAGCGAGGACCATGACAAAACGTGGCACCACAAAGCTGGAGCCATCAGCTCCAAATATGAGTCCCAGGCCTAGGGAGTCTTTCCCGTCAGCCCGAGAGAAAGTAGATGCCTGAAACCAGCCACTATCCCTGGCTCCTGTTCCTCAGGCATACTCAGGAATCCCGGGAGCCCACCTGCCCAGACCCCCCATCACCAACCCGACCCGGCCTGTTCCAGGGGCCCGAGGAGGTGGAGACAAGAAAACAAGCACACAGATGACACAGGGCCATGGCTTTGTCTAAGTACCGAATGTTAATGAAACCCAAATCAAAATGCTGGAAACAAAAAAACTCAAGACAAAAATTAAACGAAGGCATCTCTTTTTGGGGTGACGGGGTGAGGGTAGGTGTTTAAAGAAAAATCCTTTACAGGACAGAAACCTGAGCTCATGTCTTCCGGCTGCCATCATCTTCCACTGAGCTGCACCTAAAACACAAAGAACAGGTAACAAGCAACTTTGTTTTTTAAAAACAGAGACTAGTTCTGAAGGCATAAGATGAACGAACTGTTTCTAGTGGAAGTTATCTTACTTAAATTATCACAAAAAAACGAAGCCGTGGATATCACCAGAAGCATCAAAACTGTTAACTAGTTGGAGTGAAAATAACTAAAAAAAGAAAAAGACTTGAATCTGAATCTGCAGCATTTTATCACCAAAACAAAGTACAAAAATATAAACAAACAAAAATGGCGGGGAGGGAAAAAAACCCAACACTCCCCATTTCCTAAAGGGGGAGGGCTGCACCCTGAGGCCGGGTTCATAGACTCCAGTCTACCTGGCAAGGAACACCACCACGGCTTATCCTAGGCTAACCCTGAAGAGGCGGGGAGTGGCTTCAAAGCTGGCTACCATCTACCACCTTCCTGGCCAGAGTTCACGTCATGTCTTTAAACGGGGCAAACCCCACCAGAAGCTGCTGCTACTCTGATGGTCCAGTGTTGACGCACCCCAAAGTTCATGCTTATAGCAACCAGGAGCTGGGGTGAACAGAAAAAAAATCCCACGTGTGACGTAAAACTAGACCTCAGACCCCTGAAAAACCTGCTCCTTCTTCCCACTTCTCCGGGAGACAGGTATCCATTCACCTCACCACCCAAAGAGCAAAGAGGACCTGCATCTCTGCCAGTTCCTTCCTCCCATGCTAAAAACAAGAACTCCTCCGTGCTGCCAAAGCAAGCTGATTTACACGATGGTGTTTGAAATCTGCACATGCTGTCAGAATGACCTTGTTAGGAAGGTGGAGCTGGTGTCTCAGCCAATCAGACCCTGGAGAGGCGGTGGGTGAGTGGTCTGTGGCCCGCTTTCCTTTCTCTCTTTCCGCACCATCAAAAGGAAAAGTGAGAAAATAGCAGAAACATTAGTTAAATCCTGAATGACACCCCACAACCTACAGGAATTATCTCACTACACTGAAAGCTGACAATATCTGTAGGATATATATATATATATATATATATAAATACATATTATTATTATTATTATTATTCTTTTTAAATGAAACAATTAGGGTCCTATCAGTAATGAGATAAGCTAACTGGCACTAGGTTTATTTTACATCCTTAGCAAGTAATTGATTTCAGTTAAAGTCTTACAGGAAGAAAGCAAAGGTGGCTCGCTCGGGTCTCTAGTTACGGTTCACCTGACTTACCAGCGCTGAAGACAAGAACTTTTAAAAATGGCTACCAATGCCTGGTTCACAAAAGACTTTATTACCTAGCGGTGCATACTGGAAACATACAGAAACCTGCATGGCGCTTCACATGCAGAACAATCTCCACTTTACAATAAGTGAGTGTCAACTGTTTTTATGCAATAGACAACACTTCAAAGTCACATTCTTAAAGAAAAGCTTCATTTACAAAAGAAAGAAAAGGTAAAGAAGCAATTACCGCTTTTAAAAAGCAGCTGTTTTGTTCAAGAGTGGAAGGGTTAGGCCTGTATTGAAAGACAACATGATCACAAATGATGAAAACAATGAACAAGTGAAAACACTTTTACCATAAAGCAGTACACTTTCAAAAGGACATACAAAGAGTTAAAAATTTCATTTATGTCGCCTCGCTCACTTTTAAATAGGAGGGCTCTCAGAATCAGACCTCGGCATTTGTCATTAGGAAATGAAAACTACGCTTGTTTCTATGGTACTAGGAACGGTATTTAACAAAATGTATATAAAGTCTCTATATAATAGCAAGTTGATTTAAAAAAAAACAAACGAACTTCAATTCAAGTTAGTAAGAAACAGTACACTGAAGGCGCTCTAGCCACCAAGCGTGCTCGGACGCTCTGCTCTGGGTCTTCCCGAAGAGACAGAACAGAAACTGGAACTGGGTCCGTACAGAAAACCAGCTCCGGTCCCACCCATGCAGGGAACTGCCAGCCACTAGCCCTCCTCAGCTGTGGGAGAAGTCACACGTACAAGAGCAGTGATGCGGAGGGGGGAGCTTACCTCAGTGTACTGACTGCTGCAGAGCCTGCTAAAAGGAGGCCATCCCTGCGGCAGGCTCAAGGAGGGGCAGCCCCTTGCGGCACAGGCTACACCAAGGCATGCTGCTGTGGCCTGCACACACACACCTAGGGAAATGTGAATATAAATAGCATTTATGCTGGCCATCTCGCCGGAGACCAAAACGATGCCAAGTCTGCTCAAAACAGATCAACCACCCAACACTACCTCTCGTCTGGGAACAGGTGCCTTTTGTTTTGCTTTGTTTGGGTTTTTTTTTTTTTTTTTGTCTTTTATGTGAACTGCAACCATATACATTAGCACTGTAATCTGTGCAGTCTTGGAGATTAAAACAGTTCTACAAGGAGATTTCACGTCAGACACAAACGGATTAACTAACATTTCTAAAAGAAATGATCACCCTTGGTGTTAATTCAAATGTATCATGCTTCCTCAAATTGGCAGGAGAAATATTTATAAGTTTATATACATGAATAAACTGCTGTGACATCTCTTCAGTCTTTGCATTAATTACTCAAACCCTCAGCGCTCTTCGTCCCGCTTAAATTTTCTCCTGGATGAAGGCGTGCTGCAGGGCCTGGTTGATGCTGGTCCGCTTGGCCGGGTCCAGCATGAGGATCTGGTCCAGCAAGTCCTTCAGCTGGTGCACTTTCTTACGCTGGTCTTCGGGGAGCCGCTGGCACCCGATAAGGTCGGCCAGCAGGTCCTTGGTGGGGTTAATGGTGCTCATGACAGTGACTTTCTCCTGCGGGCGAGAAGCCGAAGCAGAACAGAACAAAAAAACCGCGTCTCTCTAAATGAGTCGTTGAACACAGGCTCAACACCACTGTGCCTTCCGAAGTATAGCAGCGGCTTGAAAAACAAGCACTGCAACTTCAGAAACAACAAACAACGACCGACAACAAAAACTCGCTCTCCGCACACTCTACTCTGACCCTGGGCAGCTCTGCGCTCACAGGCCGGTGCCATTAAGGGGATCTGAGCGTCCCTACTGCACTAAGAGACAGGGGCCGGAACAGGGCACATCCAAGTCATTCTTTCACCTGGAGGCGTTCAAGAAAACAGGCACGGTGGTAGCATCAGCCAATGCCCTCTGAAGTGCGGCTGCACGCAGTCAAGGTGCTGGCCGACCCAGCTGAATATTCACGAGACAGAATAGTGGGTGGGATGAGTTGTCAGGGACTGAACCCAATAGGCTGCACGCAAAGCCAGTATCCTGTCCGCTACATTCATTGGCCCGTGATGACACATCAGGACGCACTTAGATAACGGGATACTACACGGCTTAAAATAAAAGAGCCCGTGGAGTTCTGCATTTACAACAAAAGCAAACAGCTCCAGGGATAATGAAACATGAAATGTCAGAATGCAAAGCCTAGTGTCAAGCATTTGCCTATGGACACGACGAGCCTCACTCTCATAGACGAATAAAGGGGAACCATAGAAAAATCATTTCTGTTGTTCAGTTTTAGTTTTTGGGCTACACCCAGCAGCACTCAGGGCTTACTCAGGGCTCTGAGCTCAGAAGTCACACCTGGCAAGCTCAGGAAACCATATGGAATGTCGGGGGTCTGAACCCAGGTCAGTCGCGTGCAAAGCCAAGTGTCCTTCCTGTTCTTCTATTGCTCTGGGCCCAGAAACATTGCAGTGTGAGTCCAGAGTCACACAGGCATGCAAAAGCAACCAACTAACAAAAACAACCCAAGGAGGGTCAGAGCGAGGAGTGCTTGGAGTTAGGCACCTGCACGGCATGTGGCTAGGTAGAAAGCCCACCCACCCAAAGCTTGACCCCTGGGCAAGCCAATTAATAAAAGACAGACAAACGGGGGCGAGGGGAGAAACGGATCAATAAATTACGTGACCAAAACCGAAAGGTAGACAAAGGCCCAGAGCGTGTTCTAGCCAAGCTTAGAGAAGACGAGAAAGCAGCTTCGAAGAGCTCGGGCCAGGCCGGAGAAGGGTGGAGGGGGGGCAAAAACGGGAAAAACCACTCAAACAGCATTCTAGCCACAGCCCCTCCGGAGAAGAACAGAAAGAACAAAGCTCAGGAGGTCAGCGGACAAAGGCAGAAGGCGCTGAAGGACCCGGCCTGGTGCCCAGACTCACAAGAAAGACCAACACATAGACCAGACATCCAACAGTCTTGTCTGTCGGAGGGGGCCCAGCGGGTCAAGGGACTTGTCTCGCACACAGCTGACCCTGGTCTGACCCCTACCACAGAGGTCCTGAGCAGTGCCCCCAAACGAGCACCATGTCCCGAACAGGCTGACGAGACTTACCCTCTCTGTGACTTTATCAACCTCTATGTACATGAAGTTGAGGTTCTGATCAAAATGCTGGTCTTTGAACACACCCTTTCGAATCATCTGGAAACGGAACAAACAAGACACGTGGGCCTCCAAATTTCAAGAAGCAGTTAATAGGTCACCGAGATACCGTTTAGTCCCTCTGGGTTTGCTTCTTTCTTGCTTGAAAATGACCCGACTGCTCATGGGGACAGTTTGGGAACAGCCCAGACAAGGCTGGACTCAAACTACTGCGTAGCAGTTGGGAAAACAATTTCCCGGCAGCAACTTTCACCGATCAAACCCATCTTCGGCTGCAGGAGGGGAACTGAAAACAGGTCCCCAACTAATGTCAGAGTTCAATGCCTGTTGGCTGGGTTTCTTAAGGAAATGTTTGCAACTCTGGTTAAGCGGACAGAACCCAAACTTTTAGCAGCCGAAGATTCCCAGTGAGTTTTATGTAGGAAGGTGGGAGTGTTGTATTTTCTGTCCTCCCAAACCTGGGTGCGTGGCCCAGCACCGATAGGAAACAGGCAGAGAGCTACCTACTAAATGTCCTTTCCGAGAGTCCCTAAGCCTTAAGCCCTACCCTTCTTGACCTCGAATTTCAGAGGGCTCCGCTGAAAGCGGAGAGAGCGCTAACTAAGACGAAGCCCACTTTGTGGCCACCGACAATGTATCGGTGTTGACGACCCATCAGCGACAGAAGATTCTTATCGAGGAACTTTGAGGTGGGGTGGGAGGGGGTGGGAGGATGGAGCTCACACTCAGGCTTTACCTTATTTGGCATCTTTCCTTTGAGATCCATGGCAAGCTTCAACATGTGGTTATTGGTTTTGCCAGGAAACAAGATTTTTCCCGTATAGAGTTCGTACAGGGTGCAACCTACAGACCACATGTCGATCCCATAGTCATAGCTTTTACCTATAACTGGAAAAGAACCAAGTGTTACATGCGACGCAGGAACCATTAACGGCTACTTCCATCAAGCGCCAGTTGAGTTTCTTGTTCTTTCCCACCAGATGGAACATCTTATGCTGGAGACATGAGGGAGCTGGGAGGAGCAGGTGGGGCACAAGGCAACCATGTGCATTTCTTCCTCCACTGCACCTTCGGTGGAGGAACTGACCAGCCTGCACCACAGCGACGGGAAGAGAACAAAGGTCCCGACAATCCATAACATGACAATCAGACCTTGAGCAAGCAAGAGCGTCTTCTAAAGGCGAGGATTTTCCACAACTGTGCGCTACTCTCGCCAGACATGACCGGGACTCTGCACCCGAGGGCGGACTGGCTAGGTCCCTTCGCCAGGAAGGGCCTCGTGTTGCTCGCTGCTGAAGTGCGATGAGAGCAGGACTTAGACACGACAGACGGCGGCCCAGGCCAAGGAGCACCCAGAGACACTTACTGATCTCGGGAGCGCGATAGAACCGGCTGACGAGGTAGGGCGTGATGTCGTTGTCCGCGACATGGGAGGCAGACCCGAAATCACACAGCTTTAGAATCGTTTTTGATTCATTGACCTGAAAACATAAAAAAAAAAAAATTCAATTTCTGTTTGGAAGAAGCAAGTCAAAAACTGACTTTGAGAAGTTACGCCACTCGACTAAAAACGCACAGAAACAAAACACCTTTTCTATTCGATAACTCAATTTCCTAATGTAAAAAAAATTTAAGAACTACCAAACACGAGGTGTAATTAGTGAAAGAACTTTTTTATGGTGTATGAGAATACAGCACACTTGAGTTAAGTTTTAACCAAAGCTACAGAGATAAGGGTGGGAAAGTAACAGGTGCTCTGGGACGAAGCAGAGAGTAGAGCAGGCATGGAAAAATTCTGCCTTGCACACAGCCAGGAGGAAGCCCCAAACACTGCTGGGTGACCCCTAACAAATAATAAGCATCCTAAATCATGGGACTGAAGAGAGCGTACAGCAAGTGGGACACTCGCTTTGCATGAGGTTCACCCCCGGCCCTCTATACGGTCCTCGAGCGATTCCTGAGTGCAACTTGCAGTAAACCCTGAGCACCACCAGCTGCGGTCCCAAAACAACACACAATGACTCAGAAAACCTGAACAGAAGTAGACTAATATAGAACACAAAGTGACTCAGACGCCAATTTTCAGTGTCCAGATATATAATGGCTTCAAAAGCAGGATGATTCAGATAAACCCTGACAGAAACACTGAACAAAACTTGATTCATCTGAAGCTGCTAGATCCTAACCCAAACTTACTTAGTTTTCAGGTCACACCAGGCTGAGCTCAGGGCTTACTCCTGGCTCTATGCTCGACAGGAAACTAATCTGGGTCTGAGGATGTGAGGCGAGCAGCCAACCCTGCTGCAATTCCTTTTTTTTGGTTTTTAAGGCCACACCCGTTTGATGCTCTGGGGTTACTCCTGGCTAAGCGCTCAGAAATTGCCCCTGGCTTGGGGGGACCATATGGGACGCCGGGGGATCGAACCTAGCGCTTACAAGGCAGACACCTTACCTCTAGCGCCACCTCGCCGTCCCCCCCCCCCCACCCTCCCCGCTGCAATTCTTTTCGAGCAAAATAGTTCTCACATGGACGCTGGGTACAGGAAATAGGCAGGAGCCACAGGGTAGTCCCGGGTCCGGGTTGCTCAAAGGCACCTCTCACTGCACTGTCCCCACAACAGAGCTCCGGTAGCCCCCACCAAGTCCAGCCCGGCGCGACTCACCAGGATGTTGTCGGGCTTGATGTCGGCGTGCAGGATGTTGCAGCGCTTGAGCAGCTTGAGCGCCAGGAAGAGCTGCTGGCTGTAGGAGCGCACCGCTTTGATGTGCAGCCCCACGTCCTTGCCGTACTTCTTCAGCACCTCGCGCAGATTCATGCTGTCCGGAGGAAAGGGGCCATGTTAAAGGGGAAGCAAAGGTTCGCAAACGAAAGAAAGAAAGAAAGAAAAGCTGACACCTCAGAGTGTGACGTTAGCGCAAGCTCAAAGCATAAGATCGGATTCAGAAACAATACCACCACACACAAAAACACGGTCCCACATGTGTTGAGTAAGACCCTAGGTTTGGTCCTAGGACAGGAGGGGAAGAAAAAGAACAATTATTCTGCACCCAAGTCAGAACGTTTGAAATTGCTTACACAGGCAATTTCCCAGTAAACCTTAATTTTCAAATGGGGAGAAGGGAAGACAAGCGCAGGGAAATCCCCACTGACCTTAGAAGGCAAACTGTAATTGCAAGCTCATCAATGGAGACCAGAACAGCATTTCTTCTACCTTTTTTGGGGGCTACATCTGGCTGTTTACTAGGGCTTATTCCTGTAGGGCTCTGGGTGCCAAGGATTGAACCTGGGTTGGCCGCAGGAAAGCAAGCTGCCATACTATTTTTCTGGCTTCAATCTTTCTTTTTTTTGGGGGGAAGGGTGTCTGCAGGGCTTAATCCTGGCTGTTGTCAGGGATCATCCCTGGCGAGCATTCAGGAGACCATACAGGATGCTGGGACTGAACAGGGACAAAACACTTGCCTAACACGCACCTCTCCAGCCGCAGAACCTTGTGCTGACCCATCATTAGCGTTTCCTTTGCTCCTGGCTCAACCTTTCCCTTTCAGAGGAGGTGGCCTAGGAGCCAGTTCTCAACCCAAAGCAAAACACCAGGAGGACAAGCCAGAAAACCCCCACACAGATCCTCTAGGGTCAAGCACATTTCTAAAACGAAATTAGCAGAGACAAATTTCTCAAGAGAAGCACATAGGTTGACACGGTACCTGAGAGGCTCAAATACAAGGCACAAATGCTGTTTGTGATAAAAGTGTCGGAAGAGTCGCAGGCAATGGAATTTGTCATCGGGATCAGCGTCATTAAGTTTTTTCAAGAACTCGAGTTCTTTTAAGCCCGTCTTTTGCCTGAAATTCCAAAGAAAATCAGGTCAATCTCAACTATAATCAGAAGAAAATTCAATTATAATTATTTGCTGGTCCTGACCCGATCTGATGTTTCATGGTGGGTGATGCCCAAAGTCGAACCTGGGCTGCCGCACGCAAGGCAAGAAACACTTGCTTCACCTCTCTGGCCCCACGTTTACTTTTTTCTTTCTTTAATTGGGGTAGGCGGAGAGCTTCCAAAGTGGTGCTCAGGATCAACTGGGCAATCCTTGCTGTGCTCAGGGCACTCTACCTCAGACCCAGCAAAGTGCCAGGAGAAATGACCCCCCCCCCCTTCATGTACCCACTGTTCTGGTCCGTTTTCTCTAGCTCCAAGATATGCTATCTCTCCGGCCCCAGTTTAATAGGTTTAATATAAAACTGTAACTCTGGCGGCCGAAAAGATAGCAAGGAGGTAAGGCATTTGCCTTGCATGCAGAAGGATGGTGGTTCGAATCCCGGCACCCCCCATAGTCCCCCAAGCCTGCCAGAGCGATTTCTGAGCATAGAGCGCTGCTGGCTGTGACCCCAAAAACAAAACAAAACAAAAAGTAACATCTTTCTAGAATTTCAATATAAACATGGCAAGTTGATGAACACTCCGATGTACGGAATAGCTCATACAAGGGATGAGTCAGGTAAGGAGGAGATAGGACATGTGGAGGTCTGACCCAGTTCAATCCCTGGCACCCCATGTGGTGCACCAAGCATCACCCGTAGTGACCCACGAGCAAGTCCTCAGGACAGTTCGGTGCTTAGTCCACCAAAGGTAAAAAGGGACAAGTCGGGGGAATTCCTAGCAAGTCAGCTCTCGATTTCCATAAAACACTACATTCTTTTTTGGGGGGAGGGGGAGGGTCAAGTCCAGCAGCGCTCAGGGGTGCCTTCTGGCTCTGCACTCAGAAACTGCTCCGGGCAGGCACCGGGGGACCATATGGGATGCCGGGATTTGAACTACCATTTCTCCGGGATCAGTTACATGCAAGGCAAATGCCCTACCACTGTGCTATCTCTCCGATCCCAAACATCACGTTCTTGAGAGCTGACAGCCATAACAGAACCCTTTACTGCTGCCCTCTTTTTTTTGGCGGGGAGGGCACACCTGGTGATGATCTGGGGTGACTCCTGGCTATGTGGCTTAGGGGACCATATGGGACGCCAGGGAGTTTGAACCCAGGTCCATCCTGAGTCAGCTGTGTGCAAGCAAATACCCTACTGCTGTGCTATCGCTTCGGCCCCCTTACTGCTGCATTTAAGCTTTCACAACAGGCCAAGAGGCCAGCACAGGAAGAAACCTCATGTGTGGAGTGCACTTGCAGGCCAAGACATGAGTCACTCCAGTCGAGTTCTGACATGATTATCCCAATTACAAAGCCAGTCAACAACCACTTCTGCCTTTCAACCTCAGCACTGGCTCCACCAACAGAGGCTTTTTATCAAGAAGCGGCACCGTGCAGGCCCAGGCACCTGCCACCTTCCCTGGACTCACTCACATGAGCTCATTGTTCCTGATGATCTTCACGGCCACCTCCTGGTTGGCCCTGGCGTTGTCCCTGGCGCGAACGACGTTGCTGAAGACGCCCTGGCCGGTGTAGCCGTACACGTTGTAACGCTTGTCCAGGACCTCTCCTATGTTCACACCTGAAAGACGACGCGGAAGAGTTTGGGCCACGATCAACAGAATCCCGTCGCCAGAGGGCAGGCAGCGAGGTGCAGATGAACTGTGGCACTCACGTGAGTGTTATGAGGAATGGAGGCACTTACGGTAATAGCCTTCCGCGTCAGTCCAATTATCCCTGAGGTTGGGGTTCTCTTTGAAGTCTTTCCCAATACCTGCAGCCCGAAGACGAGCACTCTGCAAAGGAGGAGGAGCCGTGAGCCGAGCAGGCGGACACCCACTGCAGCGGGGAACTCTCAGGAGAATGACTACAGACACACACGACAGGAATAACTCAAAGCTGAGGCTGGTGCAACAGCACAGCAAGGAGGGCTGCTGCCTTGCATGCAGCCGACCTGGGTTCGATTCCACATCGTTGGGTGTGGGCCTGAACAAAAAACCAAAAGTGCCTCAAATCCAGACCGAACTCTGCCTATTGAGGACACCCAGCTGGCATCCCGATTCTCACACTTCCCCAACGCCTCTGCCAGGTAACGAGGAGAGGAACAGACTACTGGCCTCCGGGGACCAGAGAGTGAGGGCTGCTCTCCTGTAGGCCACAGGCCCTCCAGAAGGTCCTTCCAGGAGCCCCACGCTTCAGCTTCCAACCCATCTTGTTCCAAAGGTGAAACATGTGCTGGTAATACACGCTGACACGGACGGCTCATGGACTCGATTTCAACCTCTCGTCACATGTTCATGCACCAGAGAACCCTTCACCAAACACGCCTTCTCTCTTTAGGTTATCTCAGAGTTATAATGAAAATGGCCACAAATACCTGAATGTGCTGAAACCCGCCCCCCCTATAAAAAACAGTATTGCTACAACTTTAACAAAAGGCTAAATAAAGAACCAACACTTAACACACTCGTAACACTGTAACTCTTCTGTCAATTCTTTGTTAGCGACACCCAAGGCTCCTGCACTCTCCCTGGGTCTGGGGCCCCAAATTCTTCTGCAACTACGACACAGTGGGCCAGAGTAGATTTCTCACTTGGCCTGGGTCCACTGCTGACACGTATCTGCCTGACTGGTTCCCAGAAAATGTGTTTGACTTATTTTTGCATTAACTTCTCTGTTGAACTCGTTTTAGAATTTTGACCAAAGAAAACCTTAGAAAATTTTTGCAAAACAATCCCCAAGAGTTTCAGGATGTCCTAACCCAAACTGACCCTCGCACCTTCTCACTACACACATCTCAGTAGTCTTGGGTATGGCTCCTGAGGCTCACTTTGGCCCTGTCTGTGCCCGATCACGCCTATCTTAACAGCTGTGTCTTTATGAACTTAAATTTACTTACGTCAAAATACGCAGCAAACATGTCATCAGATTCTGTAAACATATCAGGTGCCGAGATCTTCTTCTGAGATGAACCTTAAAGGGAATCAGCATTAATACTGGGCAAATGAAGAACTACAAATGAAAAGAGGGAAATCTTGGACAGGAAATCACTAATAGCAGTTCAAACTCCCTCATCATCGGCTTCTCATTAAGACTCAATGTACATATCACGTAATAACCCTTGGGGGGGGGGGGAATCATGCTCTACCCTTTTACTGCGGCATCCCTCTAGCCCATACACTACCCGAAGTATGGCAGAGAGTGAGCGCCGGCCAGCTGCCCCAGATACCAGGCAGACGGAGCGAGCCGCTCTGGGACCGTCTCTTCCCTCCCCTCTCCTCAGACTCTCACCATTGTTCTGTTCGACCGTCATCAGGTTGTGCTTGGCTTTCACCGAGGCCTCAAACGTGTCCACGTTCTCTCGCTCGTACTCCTTGACGTCGGCGGCCACCCTCTCCAGGATGTCCTCTGGGGATGGCGAGCGCGTGCGCGTGCTGCTCTGGGGGCTGCTGGGCTCCGAGGGCACCGACATGTTGCTGTCGTCGGCAAGGTACTTGTATTTCTGTCAGGACAGTGCAAGGGTCAGCGCGCGGCCAGACACCCGGAGAGTATTTCAAGAACAGCAGGACTGGGAAAGTGCGGTGGAGCTGGGCTGGGAGGTGGCAAAGGGCTGCGGGCACAGGACCGGCACGTGGGAGCCTGGGGATCACCCCGGCAACACCCGGTGGCCCAAGCACCACCAGCTGTGACCCAAAACACAGCAGAGCCCAAAGTGCCAACCAATGTTTCGCCTTTAAGGCTCCCTATGATGCCTTGGTTGGAGCAGATCCACAATCCCTTACAGACAATCCCGCATGCTTCCAACTCTGCCAACATTCCAGGTACACAGTCCACATGGCAGAACCTGGCCGAGAGGTGCTGGTACTTTCAGTCTCCCGTGGTCTAGGCCAAGGCAGAAACCCCACTATGTCTGAGGATGGGGCGCTGCCTCAGGCCCCACTGGCGGGGCCAGTCACAGACAGAGATGCACCCTATTACCTTTCTACAATTCAAATATTTCTGAGTTGTGAAGCACATCTAGCCCCAAGGACTGGAGATAAGGGATTGTGGTCCTGGGTAAGAACAAAAGAAGATTCGACCAACTCTTTGGAGGCTTCATTTCAGTATTGATCTTATCAGCGCTTCAGAAAAGTCAGTCCCACTGGTAGCCTTCTCCGCTGGCTCGTCCGGAAATTCAGCCTTTTGCTCTGGGCCGACAAACTCATGTCCCCACCTACGGTCTGCTCTACTGGTCGAGTTAAAGAACCACCTCAAGGTTTTCCAAAGCAAAGATCCTCACTGCTTACGTGGCCTAAAGCACCCTTTCCCCACCGGTTCTCTTTACCACCAGGCTCTAACCCAGAGGTCCCCAAACTTCGGGCCTCTTGCTGCCCCCTATTTTTTGAGTAGCCCCTGGAAATCAACCCCCATTTTTGGGCCCCCTTGACAATGCTCTTATCACTCCTGCGCCTTCTACAGGCAGACACATGCAGCAGCGGCTGTGCTCAGGCTTGGGGAAACCCCTGTGCTGTGCCAGAGAGCGCTTGGGTTGCCCACATGGCAAGGTAAGCACCTACGCACCCTCCCCTCTCTCCAGCCCACGACCATCTTCAAGCCACCAAAAAGCACCCTCCCCATTCCTCTCACTGTCTGATGCCTCTTGAGGGAGCGATATTGCTACTGCTCCGAAAGTGAAGTTTAAGACAAAACTGTGCCACCAGGGCAGGAGAGAGGGGGCAAGCTCAGGCTTGCATACAGCTGGCCAGTCTTGACTTCAGCACGGGGCTCCCCAAACCACCACCCTGGGATGGACAAGGGCACCAGCGAGAGGGGCCTGGGCTTGAGCATTATCCAGCAGTCCCACTGCCCTGGCATCACCTTCTCGGACACAAAAACATTCTTTCCCAAGAAATAGTAAGGCCACTTTTTTTTTGGGGGGGGGGGGGGGGGGGCTTGGGCCACACCTGGCAGCGCTCAGGGGTTACTCATGGCTCTGTGCTCAAAAATTGCTCCTGGTAGGCTCAGGAGACCACATGGGGCGCCAGGATTTGAATCAACATTGGTCCTGGATTGGCTGCGTGCAAGGCAAACGCTCTACCACTGTGCTATCTCTCCAGCCCAATAAGGCCACTTTTTACTGAATAAAACTCCTCTAACTCGATTTTGTCCCTTTTTTGGGAAATGTGGGCGGGGTTTTCACTTTGCCATCTTTTGTCATAGGAGATCTCTACAGAACCCCGTCCCAAGAGCAACCGTTCAACTCCTCTGCGTAGCCACCGCCGTTCTCCACTCCACCAGCGCCAGGAGCAGGCAGCCGCTGTGCGTGCCAGAGTCCCTACCTGGACTATCGCCTGCCGCTGGATCCTCCGCTGCTCAATCAGGGCCTCCTCATCTTCCTCCTCGACATCGAAGTCTTCAAGGCTTCGAACATCACACAAGGGACAGTTAACAGTCAGGCCCACTTACAAAGGTAACTTTCTTTTTTTTCTTCTTTTTTGGTTTTTGGGTCACACCCAGTGGTGCTCAGGGGTTCCTCCTGGCTCTACGCTCAGAAATCGCCCCTGGCAGGCTCGGAGGACCATGTGGAATGCTGAGATTCGAACCACCGTCCTTCTGCATGCAAAGCAAATGCCCTACCTCCATGCTATCTTTCCGGCCCCACTTTTTTTTTTTTTTTTTTTTTGGTTTTTGGGCCACACCCGGTAATGCTCAGGGGTTACTCCTGGCTATGTGCTCAGAAGTTGCTGCTGGCTTGGGGGATGACCATATGGGACACCGGGGGATTGAACCGTGGTCCGTCCAAGGCTAGCGCAGGCAAGGCAGGCACCTTACCTCTAGCACCACCACCCGGCCCCCTCCGGCCCCACTTTTAAGGCATCTTAAAGCTAAAAGCTGGGGCCGGTGAGATAGCATGGAGGTAAGGCGTTTGCCTTGCATGCAGAAGGACGGTGGTTCGAATCTCAGCATTCCACATGGTCCTCCGAGCCTGCCAGGGGCGATTTCTGAGCGTAGAGCCAGGAGGAACCCCTGAGCGCTGCCGGGTGTGACCCAAAAAACAAAAAAAAGCCAAAAGCTGATTTTAAAAATGAGCCAAGTCCTGCGCAGGAAGTCCTTTGGCTCTTGTTTCTCCTCCCCTGCTTTCTGGCTCCAAATTCAGACCCGTAGGAAGACCCCCTAACTTCACAAGCAGCCTTGCCTCTGCCTTAACCCACCCTGTAAGGGTAGAGGGACCACCTGCCCGCCCACCACAGAATTAGTTTCCAGAAACAGACGGAGGTTAAACAGCATTCCTGGCCTTTGCCTACCCGGTAAGAATCCAAAGCGCCTTCAGATGTGACACAGCCAAAATCCCCAGAATTTGGGAGCAAGTCACCCAACTGAGAGCGCTGCTCCAAAAATGACTTCAATTTCAACAAGGAAAACAGGTGAAGATAGTCGGAGACACTTTCCCTTCGATAGTGGACAGCACTGCCCCAGATGGCGCCCGAGGCAGAGGCCGGCCAGGCTCCCTGCATTGCTCCCGGTTTGTCTACCAGCTGGCATCACCGCGGGCAGGACTGTACAGACCCGCTGCTACTCCAGAAGGGAAACTGGCGGGAAGGCAACGGCTCTGCTCGACGGCCAAACAGAACCCTCTGAGTCTGAGAAGCCCTGAGCTACCATGCAACCTCTAGATTAGGCACCATGTATGGGCCAACTTTTCCCCCAGGACCCAGGGAACATGTTGCCTGCCCAATGTGGCCGCCCACTTACTTCTCGTCAGACGAGGACTCCTGCTCGGCCTTCATGCCTTCAGACAAGCTCCCTTTGAACTTGTCCTCCTTGACTTTGCTCCGGCTCCTGCGTCGGCGCCCGCCGCGCGACCGGGAGCGTCTTCGGAGTCGGGATCGGCTTCTCCGGCCTCGGTCTCTAGGGGAGGAGGAAGGAAGACAAGGGGGAGCGTTTAGCAGACAGCAACGATACCAGGGCCTGTGGGTGCGTCAGGGCCGCAGGAGGTACTCAGGGAGTCTTTCAAAAGCTCACTTTTGTTACGAACCTGAAACCACTTGGTGAGTAAAGCCAACTTTTTAAAGAAGGTTAATAAAAATTAAAAAGTTGGGGTCGGTGTGGTGTTGCAAGGGATAAGACGTCTGCTTAAGGACAGACCGAGGTTCGATTCCCCGGCGTCCCATATGGTCCCCCAAGCCAGGAGATTTCTGAGCACAGAGCCAGGAGTAACCCCCGAGCGACACCGGATGTGGACCAAAAACCAAAAAAAAAAAAAAAAGGTTGGGGCCAGAGCGATAGCACAGTGATATGGCATTTGCCTTGCACATGGCCCAACCCTGGAGGGACCTGGGTTCGATTCCCGGCATCCTGTAGAGTCCCCTGAGCCTGTCAGGGGTGATTTCTGAGCGCAGACCCAAGAGTAACCCCTGAGCGCCGCTGGGTGTGACCCAAAAACTTAAAAAAATAAAAATAAATAAGAAAATTATAGAAGTTGTAAAACGAACGGGGCGATCTGCTTTGCTAAGAGCAGCAGCTGCAGCAAAGGGGCACAGAGAACTCTGGGGTGGCTGGATGATTTTACCTATTCTTTACTGTGCTGGTGATAGGTGACCGAAAGTTTGGGTCAAAGCAAGACCCTCAGGAGGGTGCACACAGGGAAGAAGAGTGCCATGCAAGCATGGCCTGCACACTGGGTGCTCTCGCTTGGGGCCAAGTCCAGGGCACCCAGAATGCAGCCTCCCACTGGGCATCCCCGAAACCCAGACATCAAATGAAGAGAAAAGGGTGAACTTGTTTACCCCATAACTAAGCAGTGTTGACAGGCAATTCCTAGAGGCTCCGAATCACTTGAGCCAGGACAGGGAAGAGAAGACGTCCTCCGACTGACCCACAGGCCTGGCGAGGCGGGAGCATCAGAAGGCAAGGGCCCCGGCCCCACCTAACACTCCCCTCGGAACGATAGAAGTCCAGTCCCATGACACCGGAAAGCACAGGAGGAAGGGGGTGCCATCCTGCACGTAGTATGCAGTAACACTCACAAAGTCTATTCTCAGGTTCCAAGGACCAAAGCATATTCAGAAGTACATCAAGGCAGAGCCATTGGTTGCAGCATATGGTTTTGGTGCCTTGTTTTTTTAAAACACACTCGTGGGAACCAGAGTGATAGCACAGTGGGCACGGTGCTTGCCTTCCATGCAGCTGGCCTGGGCTTTGATCCCGGGCACCTTTCTTGGTCCCCAGAGCACCGCCAGGAGTGGTCCCTGAGTAGAGGCTAGGTTACTAAGCTCTAAGCACCACCAGCTAGCTAAGGCCCCCAAACCAAAACCAAAAAGCCACACTTCCTGTTAAAAACAGAAATACACAAAGCCGGAGTCAGGTGGACAGCGGGCAGGGTGCTCGCTTTGCAGTCAAACTGGGTTGGCTCTCAGTACCACATTAAGGCCTCCACATGGCTGGGGATGGCCCCAAGCCAAGAACATACAGATTGATTAGAAGAGACACAAGACTGACAAAACAACTCTATGTAGGCTTTAAACTATGGGATGCCGGGATTTGAACCACCGTCCTTCTGCATGCAAGGCAAACGCCCTACCTCCATGCTATCTCGCTGGCCCCTTGTTTTGTGTTTTGGGCCATACCCGGCGGTGCTTAGGGACCACTCCTGGCAGGCTTGGAGGACCCTATGGGATGCCGAGGACTGAACCCATGTAGGCTGCGTGAAGCAAATGCCCTCCTGCCAAGCCCCATAGGCTCTTGTTTTTAAAAAGCTTTCTGCTGCAGAGACAGCTCCCAGCTCAAACAGCTGAGCACACCCTTTGCATGCAGTATGTTAGGCTTGAATCCCTGGCAGGACATGGCACTCAACAGTGCCAGGAACGAAGTCCCAGCAGAGCCAGTAACAGAAATTCCCAGGTGTAGTTCTAAATCCAGAAGCAAACAACAAAACTGCCTGCTTGAAAAACGGACCTTTTTGATGAATCAAGTTCATGCCAACTCCCCGCACCTCGCCCACCGGCCGGGTAGCAATGCCCAGGAGCTGTGTTCCTCCTTTCCCCTCCAGCCCGTTCTCACCTTCTCCGGGGAGACCGACTTCTTCTCCGGGGAGATCGGCTCCGGCGAAGTGGGGACCGAGACCTCCTTCGAATGGGCGAGCGGCTGAGCCGCCTGTGGGCCGGAGACCACCTGCCCAGGGGGCTGACATCCTTCGATCGCTCGCGTCGGCTCAGCAGGTCATCCCGGGCTCGTGCTCTTGGGAGGGAAGAAACAGATGCAAGTTCAGACGCTTTTCTTTCCAGGGCTCAGAGAACTGACGCGTGGGGTGGCTGGCCCACAGCTCAGATTCAGATAGCCAGGACAGCCTGCACCACTGTGACAAGCACAACTCGTTTTCTCTGGCCTCATACTCTAAATCCTGACGACAGGTTGCTTCTGTTGCTAACATATCACTTCCAGATAGTTCACAGGGCTCAGTGCATGTAGGGGAGGCCCAGATGTTACACAACCTGCTGGGAATGGCTGGAAAAAAAAAAAAAACACACCCCAAAATCCAGTACACAAAGAGCTTAAGCACCAGCCCATTCCTGCAGTTTGAAAGCCGTTTTCTTTTGACTTTTTCGTTTGTGGGAATCACAAGCAGGTCTGGAGTTTCGAGACCACTCCTTTTGGTGCCAGGGAAGGAACCTGGCCTGCTTGCCTGAGAGCGTGTGCACCCAACGAGCTTCCTCTAGCCTCTTCCGAAATGTGGACATTTTGGAAAATGTGCCTTAATTGCAGCAAATCAATTCTTATAAGAGATTATAAGGTGCTTTTATATAATTGCTTACAAGGACAGCAGGGAAAATAGTTATTAGTGAGGAAAAGAACCTTTTGCATAGGAATGGAAACTGACACTGATGTCGATTTCTCAGAAGAAAATCTGTCAACAACCTCATCTTTAGTTACTGGTCATCGAGGTTATGGCATAAAATCATCTCCGCATACAATACTGAAAAGCAGGGCCCAGGGAGAGAGGGCAGCAGGTTGGGCATTTGCTTGCATGTGGCCGACCCAGGTTCCAACCCAGGCGCCCCAGATGGTCCCCTGAGCACTGCCTGGAAGCCAGATCACCATAATCAAGGAAATGAGTAGATATATTTAGTTTATCCATTGACTCTGCAAAATACATTTATAACGTAAAATAAACAGAGCTGGGACTGAAGCCATGGTACAGTGGGTAGGGCACTTGCCTCCCACACACAGCTGACCCAGGTTAGAACCCCGGCATTTCCTACGGTTGTCCCCCAAGCCCGCCAGGTGTGACCCCGAGTGCAGAGACAGGAACAAGCCCTGAGCAACTCCCAGTGTGGTCCCCAAATTGAAGAGCACGATCCTGTCTTTGTAAGAAAGAAGCCTGTAATTTTTAGGAATAGTGCTGGGGGAGAGAGAAAGCTCACAGGTTTCTGCACTGTTGCCTTTCTTAGGGCGCCTTCTCTATAATGTACAAGAATGGTTGCAGACACTCAATTCTCCAGCACTGAGGTTCCCAATCTTATTTGGCCTACTACCTACCCAAGGGAACAAAGAGAAAGAAGAAGCCCCCAAATGCATTTCAAGGGACTACTGGTCCTGTACTGGCCAGGAAAGAGCTGCTCACACCCTAACTTCTCCCCACCCCCACCCCCACCCCCAGAAATCCCTCCTCAAAAGGAAAGCCAGAGACCGGGATCTCTACGAAACACCCAAACCACCTTCATAAAGGGAAAGGGCTCATCCTGTTACAAAGCCACTTAGAAGGGTCAGAGCTCCAACCCAGAGCCCTCTGCGTTTGCCTGCTCCCTGCAGGCTCAGTCCTAGGACCGGAATTTCAGACCATTTGCTTCAAGGCTACAAGGGCAGGAACCTGGCCACTGCACCTGCCCCCAGGCTCCACAGAGAGGGCTTGGAAAGCACTTTTGGAACATCTTCAGGACAATCCAACTCCAAGGTCATGTTGTAAGGCAATGCTCTACTTACTGTGCTCTCACTTCAGATGAAAAAAAATTCTTTTTGTTGTTGTTTTGTTTTTGGGTCACACCCGGCAGCGGCAGCGCTCAGGGGACCATATGGGACGCTGGGATTCGAACCACAATCCTTCTGCATGAGAGGCAAACGCCTTACCGCCATGCTATCTCTCAGGCCCCATCAAAAAAAGATTCTTATACTTCCCCCCTTCAACAATGGGATCAAGTATATAAGAAAAAAACTAATTTACAAGAAAAACAATTCCCAAAACTTAATTTTCAATTGCAACAAAACAATTTTTAGTTCTAATATTTAGCGCTAGAACACTAGTCCAAGAGAATAGCCTGGTTACAACTTTTCAACCGTTTTCTCCCCTTCCAGCCTGTACTGCTCAACAAGCATCCACACCCCACCTCCCCTCCCTGATGCACAAATGCAGGGGTGCTGTCACTACATAACTTGGACTTCAAGATTCTGTAGATTGATCTCTAAATCCAAAGGAGCCAAAAATCTTGATCGTGTCAATTTTTTTGGTTCGGGACCAGAGTGGTGTCACAGTGCTGAGGAGTTTGCCTGGCACGCTTCTGACCTAGGACAGACAGCGGATTCTGAGTGAATAGCCAGGAGTAACCCAAGCATAACCGGGTGTGGGCCACCCCCCATTCAAGACCAAGATTTTGTTTGTTTCTTTTTTGGTCATACCTGGCGGTGCTCAGTGGTTACTCCTGGCTCTGCACTCAAAAAATCACTCCTGGTAGCTCAGGGGGCCCTATGGGATGCCGGGAATCGAACCACTGTCAGTCCTGGGTCAGTGCTTGCAAGGCAAAAGCTCTACAGTTGTGCTATAGCTATAGCTCTGGCCCCAAGTCCAAGATTTTCTGAGCCAACTCCCAATCCAGACAGACAATGGAGCAGCTACTTAAACTGTCCAAACTCAGGCCAGAGACTGTGCTAAGGGCCGTGCCAGTGGTGTCACATACAGGAGGCCCCAGATTCCATCCCAGGAACTGGATTGGCCCCCAGCACGGCAGGGAAACAAGCAAGGCTCAAGAGCCATGTTGGAAGTGACCCAAAAACTAACTGAAAACCCACTCCCCAAAATCAATGTCCTTAGGGTCAAAAAGAGACTAGCGGTCAAGGCGCTTGCCTTGCACGAGGCAGACTGAGGGCCCGTTCATGGAGGGTGGTGGTGGTGGTGATCCCTGGGCACCAGTAGACCCAGCACAAAACTAAGCAAACAAAGAGACACACGTGACCACCACCCTGGCCAGTGTGCACACTTCGAGGAGGTGGGTTACCTGGGAGAAGAAAGCCGCCTCCTTTCTGGCTCCCTACGCTTCCGCTCCAAAGACCGGCTCTTGGCTCTCCTCCCGGGGGACAGAGTTCGGGAGGGCGACTTGCTCTGCTTCGCCCGCCTGTCGCTGAGAAGCGGGGAGCGACTTCGCCTCGACCGGTCCCGCCTGGGAGTCAGGCTTCTTCTTTTGGGGCTGCGACCCGGCCTTCTGCTGGGGGACCGGTTCTCCTTCCCCGAAGAAGCGTCTTTCGAGGGTGATTTGATGGGCTTCTTCTCCTTATCCATGTCGGACCGTTTGGACTTCCTCTCTTTGGACCGAGACCTCCTGTCTTTGGATTTACCTCTCAAGTCAATCGGGGACCTGGATTTCTTGCCCCGATCCCGGCTTCTGCTTTCATTGACGATGGGGGATTTCCTTCTATCTTTCGATTTACTTTTATCCTCCACCTTGACTTTGTCGTCGGCAGGAGACCTGGCGGCCTTCCCGACCTTCTCCTGCGAGCGCCTTCTCAAGGCCGGGGACCGGGACTTGGCGGCGGGGTCCTGCGACTTACTCCTCTTGGCCGGGCTCTTGGACTTCTTCCTCTCCTTGGACTTGCTCCTGGCGGCCTTCTCCTTCACGGCCTCGAGGCCTCCCTTGCTTTTCTTTTTGTCAGCCCTATGCCTAGTCCGTTCTTTGGATCTGCTTTTGCTTCGCTTTTTCGTGCTGTTTCTGTTGTCCAGAAGCTCGAGCTTCCCCTTCGCCGCGGAGGCCCTGGTGCTGGACCGGTTCCCGTTCCGGGCCTTCTCGTGGATCTCGCCCTCCTCCTCCGAGCCCGACTCGTAGCCCTGCAGGATGAGCCCCATCCCCGACTGGACCTTGCCCTCCATGAGCTCGTTGTCCAGCTCGGCTTTGATCAAGGCCCTCTGCTTTTCCAAGTCTTCCAGCAAAGCCAGATCATCGAGTTTAGTTCTTTTGGCCGGGGACAGGCCTTCTTTGTCAGAAGCATCCATCAGCTCTTTCCTTTTGTGTTTCTTGTGTTTATGCTTATGTTTATGCTTTTTATCCTTGTCATCTTCCGAGGAATGTTTATGTTTCTTGTGTTTACTTCTGTGTTTATGCTTCTTCTTTTTGTGGCGACTGTGCTTATTCTGAGACGGGTCTTCGGACACCTCTCCGTTCTCTTCGTTCATGCTTTTCTCTGAATTATCAGCGTCTTCCAGCCTATGAAGAAATCAAACAGCGATTAAAACCGTAGCACTCACCAAGCACTCTGTCACAACAGGACACCCGGGAGGAGGGTCAGGGACACAGCTCAGTGCTCAGTCTCCTCCCTGCGCTACCTGCCCTGGGAAGAACACGCCGTTAGCCCCCAAATGAGAGCAAATACATGGAGCTAATTGGTCCCCGAAATATTTCACACCCGCTTCAAACATCCCATTTCAAGGCAAGTGCTGTGTCAAAACAATGAGTTTGTGTGTGTGTGTGTGTGTGTGTGTGTGTGTGTGTGAGAGAGAGAGAGAGAGAGAGAGAGAGAGAGAGAGAGAGAGAGAGAGAGAGAGAGTGAGAGTTTTATTACTAATGGTCGAACACATGTACCCCAAGTAATGTCGTGGGAACCCCATAAGGGGAGGTTAAAGTCACTACTCTTGAAAGAAAATGCAGAAAAATACCTTAAAAATATACTCCCGTGGCCAACACGGGTCTGCACCCAGACTAAGGTCTGGTAGCTAATGTAAACACACCAGAGCACCCGAGGGCTAAAATTCAAAGGGAGGCTCAGAGCCACCCCAGCAGAGCCACCACGGAGTGGGAGGCTGAATCACATCAAAGGCCTGTGCAAGTCACCACTAACACCACCAGCGATTTCTCTGATCCAACCCAGTGTCAACTCAGTGGGATAGTTAAATCTCCGCATTTTAATCGAGGCTCGCTGCCCGAAATATCTTCATAGCAACAGATGCCGAGGAAAAACATTTTAATTCGATCACGGGAGGAAGGTGGGTGGCTTCTGCATTTGTGTTTGGGTTACGATTCTGCCAAATCCTTGCTGTTCAGTAAGCTGCAGGGAAACACAAGCTACAATGACACTTATCTGATTGGGTACCCAAACGCCACGCCTGAGAACGAGACAAAAGGACTTAGATTATTTGGGTTCAGGCAATCAATTTACACTGCTTGTAGAGAAAAATGTGGATTTGTCCTTCAATTATGCATTCCTGGGTTTTTATCATGTGCAGTGAGACTACAAACAGAAGCTTGCAATTTAAGAATAAATCTCCACTTAATCACCTAACAGAATAATCACCTCTTGCCTGTGTTCATTAAGCCAGGTATAAAGCTATTAGCTACAAATAATCTGTCTGCTCCCTGAGGGAAAACTGCGGTCCAGTGGGAAAGGCCTAAGGGAGGTGGGAAAAGTATGACTAGAGCCGGAATAAAGACATTATGGGGGGGGGTCACAGAAGGATCCCCAGTGTCAGGAGTGAGCCTGAAACACAGCTTGGTATGCCCCATCTCCCAACATCATTACAAGGCGGTCAAGGAAAATGTCTTCTAGAAGAGGCGACAGAAAGCCCGAGGTACAAGAGGAGGAGGCAGGGACACAGATTAAAAATAAGAAACAAGGACATCCTGGCACTAGTTCCCCCAGAACAGCCAGCGAGTAGCCTCATGACAGAACCAAGTGAGGACACAACAGGCCAAGAGGATGAGGGTGGAACTGCCCAGAGAGGCAGTTACATAGGACACACTTGAAGTGGACAAAGGCCCAGGAAGTGACAGAGTCCTGTTACTGAGAGGCCGCATGAGTCTCATCTCCGCCAGTCCACGACCGGAGAGCAGGGAAGGCCGGAAGCAGGTGAGGAGGATCTCTTTGAAAAGTCACCATTGTTAGCCCAGCACCCCAGAACTGCCATGTGGGCCTAAGAGGGTCCCGAGCTACCAAGGAAGCAGTTTCTGGGTGAGCCTGCCTTTGGTTTGGGGGGATTATACTAGTAATGGGTTCCAGACTTTTCTCAGACTGAGAAGGGTCAGACTCTAAAGAGGGGACATCAGGGAACAGACAGAGGTGATCTAGCTCCTGGGTCCCATGGTTCAGGATTCAGGGAAGGAGTCCTCCCTCCATCCCACAATCCACAAGTGGGCTACTGCCTAGTTTCCTGGATGTGTAGAGGGCCAAGTCTGAGAAGGGAGGAGGGGGTAAGGGAAAGAGAGAGCAAGAGACTTTCTGTTTTTCTGAGCTATACCCATAGGTGCTTAGGGACGACTCCAGGCTGAACTCAAGGACCATATGCTGCTGGGGACCAAACCATGGTCCCTATCCTTAGTACCATATCTCTAATCCCACTCCCCCCCCACCCAGGGCCTTTTAAAAGTCCAGGTGGCTTTCAGGAACACAAAACCATGTGTTCTGAACAAGATGTGACTCCGTGGTTAGGTCCAATGTATGTCCCCAAGGGAAGGCCCTGGCCCATTCCTGCAACTTCAACAGGAAGAAAAAAGTCTTAATCCCTTAACTCAGGCCTACTTCCCCCTCAGCCTACTTCCTATTTTGGTTTTGTTTTGGGTCCATACTGGGAGATGCTCAAGGACCGTATGAGATGTTTGAGGATCAAACCCAGGTCGGCCATAGACAAGGCCAAGTTCCCACCCACTGAACAATGTATTACTCTGGCCTCTATTTCCCTTTTTTTTTTTTTTTTTTTTTAAGTGAACAACCATCAAGTGCCCTGGGATCTTTGCATCTCCCTGCTTTGCTGGGGAAGTGCTGCTGGGAAAAGTAGAGGAGACCCAGCAGCATCTGGCGAGTTAACATGGGCTATAACCATCGCTGATTAAGAAGATGGGTCACTAGGAAGCACAGTAAGGAGCGGAGCGCAGGCGAGCTCGACCAGAGGTTGAATATGGACCGTGCCTGGCCAGAACCAAATGCCCTGGACTGGACCGGCGTTATTGCCAAGACACCAGCCCCGTTACTCAGGACACTGAGAAGCAGGTAGGGCTGAGGCGCTCGCTCAAAGGGCCAGTACATGCACTGGGCCTGAACAAGACAAACACCGCCAGTAAGTTGCCCTCAGGGGGTTTGGGACGGGAAGGTGGCACTAGAGGTAAGGTGTCTGCCTTACAAGCGCTAGCCAAGGAACGGACCGCGGTTCGATCCCCCAGCGTCCCATATGGTCCCCCCAAGCCAGGGGCGATTTCTGAGCACATAGCCAGGAGTAACCCCTGAGCGTCAAACGGGTGTGGCCCAAAAACCAAAAAAAAAAAAAAAAAAGTTGCCCTCAGGGGCCTCGGTGTGGACTGTGACGGCACCAGCAGGACACAGCAGAGAAGCACATCACCACGTGCAGGCTGGGCCAACAGAGGAGACTGTGAACAGCCCTGAAGGCCTGTCTGTTCCTACAGCCACACTGACATTAAGGTGAGGCAGGCTGGCATCACACGACACCAGTTGGAGGGTTTCTATATGAAGACACTTTGAAAGGTCGGTTTCTTGAGTCAGAGTGAAAAGCACAGTGGGGAGGGTGTTTGCCTTGTATGTGTGTGACCTGGGTTCGATTCCCAGCACCCAAATGGACCAAATGGTCCCAGGAGCCCACTAGGGCTCCAGCACAGAGCCAGAAGTAGGCCGGGTGTGGTCCCTCCGAAAGTACTTACTACCGTAGAATCAAACCTAAATCTTCATAGCCCCATGTGACCCTGACCCTAACTCCCAGACCTAGCAGCTCCATCACACACAATCCCAGTTTCACTGTTCTCCAAAAAAAAAAAAAAAAAAAAAAAAAAGGCCCCCAGGGGCCGGAGTGGTAGCACAGCGATAAGGCGCTTGCCTAACCCAAGAAGGACCCGCGATTCCTGGCATCCCATAAGGTCCCCTGAGCACTGCCCGGTGTGGCCTGCACCCCCCAAAAAATGAACAACAACAACAACAAACAACAACCTGCCCTCACCAGTACGCAGCAGCCCCTCCAGACTCCGACATGCTCTCAGCGCACGCAACTTTCATCCTCCTGCTGTCCAATCCCACAGCCTGAAGAGCAGGACCCTAACCACTGCTTCCCCTGGCCCCCCAAGAGCAAACACTCAGTTCCCGGAGGCTTACCCACTGTCTACACAGTGCACACGTGGGGTGTGATGTCTCTTGGAAGCAACGGCCCAAATTATTCGCTTAAGCCCATACACACACACACACACACACACAAAAAAAAACCTCTGAATATTTTGTGTTATGCTTTCCATGCCTGGGAGTGGGGAGTCAGAAGCTGATCTAGACCTGGGGCTCTTGCAGATAAGCAGCACGTGCTCCAGCCCTCCCTCTCTGTTTTACCCCTTCCCAAGTCTTCTGATGAGTTAAGACATGTAAGTTTTGGAGCCGGAGCAATAGCACAGCCATAAGGTGCTTGCCCTGCATGCGCCAATACAGGACGGACGAATCCCGACATTCTATATGGTCCCCTGAGCACTGCCGGGTGTGACCCAAAAGCAAAAAAAAGCAACACAAAACAAGACATGTAAGTTTTAAGAAGAATTTCTAAAAATTTCTATCCAAACAAATAAGCCTTGCTCCCGAGAGCGAGACCCACAAAGCCCAAGTCCTGCTGTGCTAAGCCCGAGCACAGCTGTGGGTGAAATGGGCTGTTTCCTTGAAGCAAGAACCAGGCGGGTGACTGTCCCGAGACCACCCACGGCTGAAGGCAGACCAGGTTAATGATTGTCAGCTTGGGACTTGCCACTCAGGCCGGGCTGGAACTAACGGCTCCGAGCACCAGAAAGAGATCAATCAGGCAGAAGGAGAAAAGGGGGGGGGAACTCAAGATACAACTCACCGCACGTGTGTGTGCCGGTGGCTAACTCAGCTAGACAGTCCACTTTCTTTTAAGTTTTGGGGAGAGGCTTCTTGCCAAGACACCCCAACAACCTAATCTCCCCGGACATCTTGTATTAGTCAGTAAAGACGAGAGGAGGAAGTTGAGTGCTGACCTCCCCAGGGTCCCCCTGAGGCAGCCAGGATGGAGGGAGCCCAAGTAAAGAGCTAGCTACCAGGTGTGGTCGAAAACCCACCCCGCAAGGCCCAGTTTCAATGCTGCCCTCGAAGGCCACTAATGTGTCTCTAATCAGTGCCAAACGGCCTACAAGGAGGTCTGCCATAGAAACAGCGAATGAAGGGGGCCGGAGAGATAAGATAGCACAGAGGCAGGGCGTTTGCTTCGCTTGGAGGAGGACGATGGCTCGGACCCCGGCCTGCCATGTGGTCGGTCCCCTGAGCCTCCCGGGAGGGAGGAGGCCTGAGAGCAGAGCCAGGGGGAACCCGAGTGCCGCGGGGTGCGGGCCCCCGAACAAGAGCGATAACGCATGAAAGTGGGGCTGCCTCTCGGACCACCAAGGGAGACTCCAAGTGCGCTCGCTCGCGTGTGCTGCTGCTGCGAGGCCCTTCCATCCTTCGTGGCCGTCGGGGCACAAACAAAGAGCGATCGTGGGGATCGCTGACTGGGGAAGCAGATGGAGAGATGGAGCGTCAGCAGAAGCGCCACGGCCGCCCACGAAGAGACAGTCCCGGGGGCGGGAGACCGAGCTGGACTGCAGAGCCCGAGAGGACGAGGCGCAGCAGGCCTGGCTGTCGGTGGGCGCCCGCCAAGGCCCCCCACGCCACGGGGCCGACCTCGCTGTGCTCCCGGCAGCCCCGACGCCCTTCGGGGCGAGGGACCCCGAAACTCCCACTGATCCACCCCCCCCCATTGCCCCGAGGACCCCAGGGAGCACGCAGCAGCAGTGGGCGCGAGTGGGGGCTCGCACCCTTAGGCCGGCCAGGGAGGCGATCTCGGGGGTGCAGGGCCAGGAGGCGGCCCCGGGCACGGGCCGGGTGGGACCCCAAGACGCCCACTCATCTGTTCCCCCCCTGCTGCCCGAAGCAGACCCCGAGGTCCCCGCCTGCAAACGGGGCCGGGCCGCTTACTCGGGCGGCTCCCGCGGCGTCTGCGCGTCGGCGGCGGCCATCTTGGCTGCGATCGGCCCCGGCGGCTCCCTGCGGCCCTGCGGCGGCGCCCACGGCGGCCCAGGCGGCCCAGGCGGGAGCGGGCACGGCGGCGGGGCCGGCGCGCGACGCAACGCGCATGTGCGGCCCGGCCCGGCGCGCGCCCCGAGCCCTCCGCAGGCCGCCCGAGCAACCCGGATGTGCAACTGCATCCGGGGCCCCGGGGGCGGGGGGGGGGCACGCGACGCGACGCGACGCGACGCGCGGCGGGCGACGGCGTGACGCGCTTCCGGGTTGGGCGGGGCGGGGCGGGGCCGAGGAACGTGCGCCCGGCCGGCAGGACGCTTCCGGGTCCCACAGGGCGGAGCTAAGCAGCGCGGTGGCCAAGGCACTTCCGGGGCTGGGCGGGGCGCGGGCGGATGGGAGGGGCTAGCAGGGAGCTTCCGGGCTGCACGGGGCGGAGCTGCGGTACTTGCATGCCGGCGCAGGCTACGTCCTGACGCACTTCCGGAGAGGGGCGGGGCCAGCCGGAGTTCAAGAACAGCGCCCCGCGCTTCCTCATCCGGGTGCTGTCTTGACGCACTTCCGGTGCGTCCCGGACGGGGGCGGGGCCGGCGGGAGTTTCTGGATTTAACCAGGCTCCTGGGCTGAATCCGGAGGCCCGCGCTTCCCGCGTCGCCTGGCGTCATGACGCATTTCCGGGGCGGGCCCGAAGCTCGCGCTTCCTGGTTCGGGCAGTGTCGGTTCTCTTTCTCTCGGGCTGGGGCTCCCCGATTTAGAAAGCAGAGGCGTGCCGAGAGGCGGAATTCCAGACACAGAAACGTTCCTGAGGAGTGCAGGCTCAGCCCACAGCTCTGCCTCTCGCGGCCTAGGAGTTGAGGCCGGAAGTGTAGACCGGAAGTCCCCGTATGGGGCGGGGCCCCGGCGGACGAGCGCCTGCGCATGCGCGTTCCGGGAGGAGCGGTGGGTCGGTGCTTGTGCCCGGATGTTGCCGCACAACATGGCGTCGCGATTGTGCCCGTGCAGGAATGGCGCCGTACAACATGGCGTCATGCATACCGGAAATGGATCCATAGAGACGACGACCCCCCCCTTGAGACCGGAAGTCGCGATGGGGCGGGGCCTCGGCGGGCGAGCGCGCGTGCGCGCTTTCGGGTGGCGCTTTGGGTCGGTGCTTGTGCCCGGATGCTGCCGTACAGTATGGCGCCGTGCATACAGGCAAGTTGCCGTACAGTATGGCGCCGGTCTTGCGTGCGGAACCTTGCGGGTCGGATCCGTGCACAGAAGTCACCTGGCTGCAGCAACTCTGGGGCTCCCCCATGCAAAGTCTGAGCTCAGCCCGTTGGAGCCCCAGGATTTATTGTGGGAAACTTCCTGCATTGGGAAATACCGCTTCTATAGGCAGTTTCATTTTATTTCCCCCCCCCCCCTCAGTTTTGGGGATCCAAACACTCACACTTTGTGAGGCCTGAGGTTTTCATTATTCCTTGTAGCTCCGAGCCACACAACCCTGGGGTGTGTCTTTGATTATTTTTACTGTGCTTCTGATGTGCATGAGATGATACACATAGTTTGACTTCCCAATTTGGCACCTGAGTATAAGAGATTTCACAGATAGGTTTCAAAATAACTTACTGTGTAAGCAGCATGACAGTGTGTCATGCCCAAGTTAGCATGCATGTTAGTCACAAGACTTAAAAAATCAGCAGGACCTTGGCCCGCAGAGTATAGGGAAGAGAAGAAAATAGAGTGGAGGAGGAGAAACTTAAATATAAAAGGATGCATGGGGGCCAGGCCAAGTGGTCTCAGGTGCACTTGTAGTGTTAAAGAAAAGGACAGAACTAAATAGCCAAGTCAAAGGCAACAACAATGGAATCAAGAGACCCAAACTGCAACTATCTAAACTTCATACGGGCCTGTTATACTAACAGGCTGGAGGCAAAGGGTGGTTGGTGGTTGGCATATACCCTGGAAACAGGATGGAGGGAGGTCAACACTGGTGGTGGGATTGGCCCTGATTCGTTGTATGTCTGAAACCCAACTATGAAGGACTTTGTAAATCATGGTGGTTCAATAAAAAAAAATTCTTTTAAAAAGAAAACATTTCTCACTCTATGTCTCTAGTGATGATATGGGCAGGAGTTGGTGATTTTTATTTCACGTTTTAAAAAATAATATACCTGAGCAGCATGATTACAGCATGCTTGTAGTTGGTTTTCACTTATAAAAAAAGAACACCTTTCATCTGTGCAATCTCCCCACCAACAATGCCCCGTATCTCCCTCACTAGCAGGAGATTATTGTTCAGGGTACTGGAATTCAGGCGCTTACTTTCAGTTTGATCTCCGGCACTGCATAAGGTTTCCGACTAGCCTGTCAGGAATGATCCCTACAGGCCAGGATTAGATGCTGACTAGGGTGACTGCTGGGTGTGACCCAAAAATCAAAGGAAGAAAAGTGGGGCTCCAAAACCTCAGTGATTGTTGAGCTGCCAATTTGTCTCTTTGTGGCTCTAGCTGAGTTTCATTCGGTTCTCTGTTACTCGTTGCACATATATTTATAAATGTCATTTTGCCTACTCAGTCAACCTTTATAATATTTGCACCATTTAAAAACTAGTTTCTGCTATTATCAGCCATGTCAGCTTCCCGATATTGCTGCATAATTTTTGCCGTCATATCTAAAGCGTAACTTCCAATGTGGCCCCCCCCAAAAAAAATTATTGGATCTTTGTTTTCTTTTTTTACATTTTTGGGCCATACCCAGTGAGTGTTGCCTTGGGGAACCAGGATTGAAGCAGGTTGAGCCACTTGCAAAGTGAGTGCCTTTTTCTTGTTGTTGTTGTTTTTGTTGTTTTTTGGGCCACACCCAGTGGTGCTCAGGGGTTCCTCCTGGCTCTGTGCTCAGAAATCTATCCTGGAAGGCTTGGGGTGCCGGGATCAAACCTGGGTCTGTCCCGGGTAGGCTGCATAATACAAGACAAATGCCCTACCGCTGTGCTATCACTCGGGCCCCAAAGTGAGCGCATTAAACCCTGTGCTATCTCTGTTCCCTTTACTTTAAATTTAGTTTTGTTTGAGGAAACCACAAAACAATCGAGGGGAGTTAGTTTGTGTGGAAGCTGATTCCTGGCAGTGCTCAGGGGATTGATCCTGGTGGAGCTTGGGGGACCATATTTGGTGCTGGGGAGCAAACTCGAGCGCCCATCTGCAAGGAAAGTTTCTTACGCTATACTATCTCTCGGGCCCCTCATTTTAATTAATGTTTTTCTGGGTATACCTGGCATTGCTCAGGGGCCTACACTTGGCTCTGTGCTTTGAGGTCAAAGATCTGGCCATCCCTGGCAGAGCTCAGGGGACCATAAGCAGTGCCTGGATTGAAGTGGAAGCATCAGTTTGCTAAGCCCTACCTAGCTACTATCTCTGTGACTATAGCAATAAAAAATATTCATTCCTTTAAGTGCTTTCTCTAGGAATCACCATATACATAATGACTTCTAGAATCATCTTTGAATTTCAACTAAATTCAAATGATTAAAAATCTCATATAATTTAATTCGTTTTTTTTTTTTTTTTTAAATTGTGTTAGTGTTGTTGTTATTGTTATTATAGGTATTTCGTGTTGGGGGCCACATCTGGTGGTGCTGGGAGGTACTCCTGGCTCTGCTCAGGGAGGGCTCCTGGCAGTGTCTGGGGACCAAGTGTTAGGGTTAGAACTCTGGAATCCAATTGTTACAATGATTACTTAATATCTTTTTCTTTTTTCTTTTTTTTTTTTTTTTTTTGGTTTTTGGGTCACACTCCGAAGGCTCAGGGGTTACTCCTGGCAGGCAGGCCATATGGGATGCGGGAATTCGAACCACTGTCCTGCATGCAAGGCAAACACCCTGCCTCCATGCTATCTCTCCAGTCCTACTTAATGTCTTTTTATAAAGATTTTATTTTATTGAAACAGTTGGGATCTACAGAGTCCTTTATAGTTGAATTTCAGATATACAACGAGTCAGGGCCCTTCTGATTACTTAATATCTTTCAAGGAAGATATAAAAGATGCTTTTTATATCTTTTAGGGAAGTGGAAAGAAACTGTAGTTAAATATTTTGTTACATGAAACATTTATTTATCATTTATTTATTATTTTTCGGGGGTGTTTTTGGGCCACACCTGGTGGTACTCAGGAGTTATTCCTGGTTCTGCACTCTTGCAACTCTTGCCGGTGCTCAGGAGACCATATGGGGTGCGGGAGATCGAAACTGGGTTGGCTGTGTGCAAGGCCAATATCCTCCCCACTGTGCTATCACTGACCCCCACTCACACTATTTTTTTTATTAATATTCTACTCCTTTTATGCCCAAATGGTATTCTACATGGTTGATTTTAAAAATCCCTTGAGCAAAGAAAGTAGGAAAACACGCATATATTCCTTATTTTATGAATACTTTAGAACTGTGACTTCTTTTCGTGTGTGTGGATTTAAATTACTTTATGCATTGTTTTCAACCTCAGAAGTCCCTTTATTTTAATTTTTTTTATTTTTTAGAAGTCTCTCTCTCTCTCTCTCTCTCTCTCTTTTTTGGTTTTTGGGGGTCACATTTGGCAGCGCTCAGGAGTTACTCCTGGCTCTACGCTCAGAAATCGCTCCTGGCAGGCTCGGGGACCATATGGGATGCCGGGATTCGAACTACTGTCCTTCTGCATGCAAGGCAAATGCCTTACCTCCATGCCATCTCTCTGGCCCCTAGAAGTCTCTTTAAAAATATTATTTATATAAAAATTCTTGGGCCCGGAGAGATAGCACAGTGGTGTTTGCCTTGCAAGCAGCCGATCCAGGACCAAAGGTGGTTGGTTCAAATCCCGGTGTCCCATATGGTCCCCGTGCCTGCCAGGAGCTATTTCTGAGCAGACAGCCAGGAGTAACCCCTGAGCACCGCCGGGTGTGGCCCAAAAACCAAAAACCAAAAAAAAAAAAAATAAAAAAATAAAAAAATAAATAAAAATTCTTTGCCATACCTGGTGACACTCAGGATGCTCCTGGCTCAGTGCTCAGTGATCCCTCCTAGCAATATTCAGCGGTTGCTCCTGGTGATGTTTAGGGGACCATAAAGTGCCAGGGTGAAGCTTGAGCCATCCACAGACAAAATGTTGGAAGCCCTCTGTGCAGTTATTAGTGACCCCTAGTTGCACTTGACTGTGGGGCCTCTCTCCTCAGGTTCGAGGAGAAAAAACTGCTTTGCTCAAGGTCAACCCTAATCCCCCTTGTTCCTGCTGACCTTCTCCCTAGGGCCTCTCCTACCCCCCCCCCCCCGGCTATGACCCCTTACCTTTCAGATATCCCAGGTCCTGTTGTCTTCCCCTTGCCCCCCAAGGATCTCAGAGGGTTTCCTAAGCCTACCAGGAGTCAGGCTGCATGCAAGGCAAAACACCCTACTACTGTGCCATTGGTCCCGTCCCTCGTTTTTAAATACATTGCCAGGAGCAAACCCAGGCTCCTCACACTGTGGGAGGCAAAGCTCTGTCAAAGAGATACGTCTGAAACCCTTCATATTTGTTCCTTTTTTCATACTTGATTTTTTTTTAAGTTTTTGGGTCACACCCAGCAGTTCTCAGGGGTTACTCCTGGCTCTACGCTCAGAAATCGCTCCTGGCAGGCTTGGGGACCATATGGGATGCTGGGATTCGAACCACCGTCCTTCTGCATGCAAGGCAAATGCACTACCTCCATGCTATCTCTCTGGCCCTTTTTATAATAATTTGCTTATATGTTATGAATATACATAATTTATACATGTGAATAATTTGTTTATATACTATGAATATATATATGTATATATACTTACATGCTGTATATATACTGTTAGCACTCGCAGGATTGATGCTCAAAGTTGAGGCCAGAGACATAGGACAGCAGGGAGGGTAACTTGCCTGGCACGTGGCTGAAAACCCAGATTTGATCCCGGCACTTTATGTGTTCCCCGACACTCGCCAAGAAAGATCTCTGAGCACAGTGTCAGGAGTAGGCCCTGAGCACAGCCAGGTGTGTCCCCCCAAGCATAACAAAACAAAGTTCCTGCACCAACAAAGTGCCCAAGAGCCTTTGTCCTGCGTCACCCCTAGTTCTGGTACTTTATAGTTTTAATTTTGGGGCCACACTCAGCAGTGCTCAGGGCTTACTCTTAGCTCTGGACTCAGGGATCCCTCTGTTTTTCCAGGGACTGGTGTCAGCTGCTTGCAATGGACTGAGGAGAATTCAATGGGGGTACTAAGCTTCAGGCAGTACTCAGGGTGCTGGTGCTTCCCCTAAAAAAAAAAAACAACAAAAAACAAAAACAAATTGCCAAGAGTCCTCATGGCTGCACGACCCTCCCCAGACACCTGCCTTGGGAAATCTTTCCTCTCCGTGGCCACTCGGATGCCCTCTGCTGGAGGAAGTCGCCTCCCTCTGCTGGGCACTGGCCTGCACTTCAAGACCTTGGTCTTCATGATGATGATGTTGGTTTTTGGGGGGCTACACCGGGCACTCAGAAATTACTCCTGGCAGGCTCAGGGGACTCTATGGGATGCCAGGGATTGAACCTGGGTCAGCTGCGTGCAAGGCAAATGCCCTCTCTGCTGTGTTATTGCTCTGGCTCACCATAATAATTTTGAAGATTGTAGATCATACTAATGCACATTTAACTGTGGGTTTTTTGTTTTTGATTTTTGGGCCACACCAGTGAGACTCAGGGTTCTGTGCTCAGGAATCGCCCCTGGCAGGCTTGGGGAGACCATATGGGAATCCGGGAATCAAACCACTGTTGGTCCTGGGTCAGCTGTGTGCAAAACAAATGCCTTACTGCTGTGCTATCTCTCTAGCCCTTGTTGTTTTTTTTTTTTTTTTTTTTTTTTTTTGGTTTTTGGGCCACACCCGGCGGTGCTCAGGGGTGACTCCTGGCTGTCTGCTCAGAAATAGCTCCTGGCAGGCACGGGGGGACCATATGGGACACCAGGATTTGAACCAACCCCCTTTGGTCCTGGATCGGCTGCTTGCAAGGCAAACGCCGCTGTGCTATCTCTCCGGGGCCCTTGTTTTTGTTTTTTAAGGTTTTTTTTTTTCTAGGGCACACCTGACAGTACTCAGCGTTGACTCTTGGCTCTATGCTCATGGATCACTCTTGGTGGACTCAGGGGACCATACGAGGTGCCAGGGATTGAACTTGGGTCTTCTGCGTGCAAGACAAAGGCCAGGCCTCGCTCATGTCAGATTCTGCTGCCAAGACTTCATCTGTCCATAGACATTCACCGAGTACCACTTAGGTCCTAGCAGTTGGACCTAGCTGGCCTCTGCCATGGTGTTTGTGGGGCTGTGTGCACTTCCAAAAGGGGCCAGTAGATGCCAGCAGGTCTGTTGTCAGCCCAAGTCTGGGAGTCTGGGGCCTCTGCTGCAGCTTGCTGGGTGCTAAAGTCCCCCCAAGTGGGACTGAAGCAACGTCTGTATGTTAGGGTTTGGTGTGACCCTCGCCTGTTTTTAAAGTACAGATTTTGGGCTAAGGGCCAAGTGGTCTCGGATGCATTGGCGGGGAAATAAATAAGGGCAGAACTAAATACCCAAGCCAAAGTCAACGACAATAGAATCCAGGGACCTAAACTTTAAAAACCTAAACTCAAAGGGGCCTGTTCCACGGGCAGGCCAGGGAGCAAAGGGTGGTGGGATAGGATGCACTCTGGGGTCATTGGTGGGGGGAGGTTGACACTTGCGGTGGGAAGGGCCCTGACTCACTGTATATGTCAAATTCAACTATGAAGGACATTGTAGATCACAATGGTTTCAATAAAATAAATCAAAAAACCCCCACAGGTTTTGTGTGGTATAGAAGCCAATTTCATTTGGACCATGGTTTCAAGCTTTACTGTGTAAAGTTTGGGTAAATTTTAGCATTTACTTGCCCCCAGCTGTGGAACGAGGGAAACTTGTCTTTTTGTTTTGGTTTGGTTTTGGTTTTGGTGGTGCTCACCTGGTAATCCTCAAAGGTTACTCCAGACTCTGTGGTCAGGAATCACTCCTGGCAGGCTCCTAGGAGATGTTGGGAATCGAACCTGGGTTAGCTGCGTGCAAAGCAAACGCCCTTCCCGCTGTGCTATTGCTCAGGTCCCAACACTGCGGTTTTCTCAGGTCGAGTTTCTCCAGGGGTTCTGGGCTTTGAACCATTATTCTGGTGCTTCTTCTCCCCGTGTCTGTGTGGAGGGCCCCCTGTCCAGCCGTGCTCAGGAGTGCTGAGCTGTGCCAGGGCTGGTGCTCAGGAATTTTGTGCTCAGCCCCGGCCCTGTACCCCCACTGACACGTGAGTTCTGTCCGCCGGTCACAGATCTTGGCCAGAGCTGTCACTTGGCAGCCTGACCATAGGACAGGCACGGGCAAGGGTTTGCTTTGTTCATAGACCGATTCATGATAGTGTTGAGTCTTGCCACCAGCCCTTTGCCCAAAGAATTCTATTTTTCATTTGTTTGTTTTTTTTTGGTTTTTGGGTCACACCCGGCAGCGCTCAGGGGTTACTCCTGGCTCTACGCTCAGAAATCGCTCATGGCAGGCTCGGGGGACCATATGGGATGCCGGAATTGGAACCACCATCCTTCTGCGTGCAAGGCAAACTCCTTACCTCCATGCTATCTCTCCGGCCCCAAGAATTCTGGCGTTTAAGTGGATTTCCCCACGTCTGAGTGGTTTGCAATGAGGTTCAGGCCCAGAGGGGGGCCATGTCCTTTCCCTCTCCCCCAAAACATTCTCCCCATGTCAGCCAGTGGGAAAGGGCTCAGGCTTGATTGCAGGGTTAAATGCTCCATCACCAAGGCGAGCCTCGCCGCTGAATCCCAGCCCTGCTTGGGAAAATTTTTGCACTCGTCTCTTATTTCTGTGGCTGCTGACAAGTGTTTTATTTGACAGAACAATAAGCGGCTCGCCCGGGCCAAAAGCAAAGGGCCTCGTCTTTGTGGGGCCTTTCTCTTCTGTTTGGGAAACGGTTTCTCTGGCGCAGACCCGGGGCCCGGCCTGGACGAGCTCGCAGTTGGACAGCGCTGCCCTGTATGCTCTGGAAGATCCGAGGCTCTGGGGTTTTGAAGTTTGTGTTTTCAGCAGGAACATTTCCATGGTTATGCCCCTTCCTCCTGCTCTCCCAGAAAAAGAAAGAAAAAACATGACAAGTAGAGTAATTTGATTCCTGGATTACTACACAGATGTCTTTTGTCTCTGCCCACATATGAAACTCTTGGGCAAATTCCATTTCCGGGCATTTATTCCCCTGAATGCTTTTTTTTTTTTTTATTTAAAAAAATTGAAGCATGTTTTAAAATTAGGAATAGATGACTTGGTCCGGCCAATTAGACTGGGAAGGGTCTATGTTATGTTAATGGCGGGAGCTCACAGTGTCAGAAATGTAGAGGCCCCTTCATGTAGATGAAGCGGGGACTGTTTCAGGCCTTGTGAATCGCAGCTTTGAGAGACGCGGGGTCGAGAGCGACTCTGTGTGTCCGAGTTGTGTTCGACTCTAAATATAAAGTTTCTCGTCCAAATAGTCAAAGAGCACAAGCCCCTTTCCTGACCCAGTCAGCTAACGCTTGCTTTTCCTTGGAACAATTTCTATATTCATTGCTTTCTTCCCCCCAAGCCAAAGCTCAATGTAAGTACAAACTACACGTTTTCCATCTTGCTAAACATCGACACAGACATGTCCTGTTTCCATTTGTGCTCGAACAGAAGGAAAAGGAACAAGCCAGAGGAATAGCTCAGAATTGGCGCCAAGGCCAAGCTACAAAACACACTGCATCTTTAACAAAATGTAATGGTTTATTTATAGTCTTTTTTTTTTTTTTTTTTTTTTTTGGCTAATCTCGGCTGTGCTCAGACATACTCCTGGCTTTGTGCTCAGGAACCACTCCTAGTGGGGCTTAGAGACCATATGGGACGCCAGGGGTCGAATCCATGTCAGCCACCTGCAAACACCATGCCTGATGTACTATCGCTCCGGCCCCCAGAGCACCTTTCTTCAAGGCATATATGAACTGTTGGGGACATCTCCATACCGTGTTCTAGCCCTGTGAGCTGTCTCTCCAGCCCTGTGGCAGTGACTTTTTTTTTGTTGGTTTTGGGGTTTTGTTTTGGGGCCACACTCAGGGTTTACTCCTGGCTTTGCATTCGGGAAATCCCTCCTGGTGGGCTCGGGGGACCATATGGGATGCTGGCTATCAAAGCCCAAACCAGTAGAAGCAGAGGCTCATTTTGTTGGTGTACCTAGCTAAAACCCTGAAGTTGGGTGCAAAGACCCTAAGACCCACCCATATCTGGGAGGGGTCTTGGGAACCGGATAATAGGTGTAACTACCTGCAAGACCTCCCATTTCTGGGAGGGGTCTGGAAAAGGATAGATAAACCTCTGAGCCAGGGGATTCGGCCCTTTGGCCGTTTCTCTTTTGGCCCGGCTTGGCTTCCTGGCTTTTGGATCTTTGGGCCGCATGGAGCCCAAAGGGAAGATGGCTAACAGGAGATAAGATGCAGGGCTAGCAAAATATTGCTGAATGCTTGAAAGGTTGACATAGGCCACACACCTGTGGTGGCTAGGGCATGAATAAAGATGATTCTTCCTGAAGCCTGCGTGTGAGTGAGTGATTTCACCTGGGCCTGGAACTCGCCGGCTGCATGGAGGTTGCAGAGCCATGTGGGCTGGATGGCATCATCCACCATCCAGCCCCATCGTTAATTATTTAATGCAACATCATTTCTTTTTTTTTTTTTTTTTTTTTGATTTTTGGGTCACACCCGGCAGTGCTCAGGGGTTACTCCTGGCTCCATGCTCAGAAATTGCTCCTGGCAGGCATGGGGGGACCATATGGGACGCCGGGATTCGAACCGATGACCTTCTGCATGAAAGGCAAACGCCTTACCTCCATGCTATCTCTCCGGCCCCAGAGGCTCATTTCTACAAAATTTGTTGATGCAGCCAGGGGTGAGCCTGGTCCCCTCATCTCCTGGCTTGAGGGGAGGGAGGGACACGTGTCTTTCAGCTTGACTTGTACCTGCTGCTTCTCACCAGTCTTCAGCTTGAAACCACCCAAGGCCAAAGTGCCTTTTCTGTTTCTTTTCCCAGGAGGACAGTGTGTACACGACTCTCCCCACCTCCTCAAACGCTGCCACCACATGTCCACACCCGGGGACCCAGCAGGGCTCAGTATAAGGTGAACACCAGTGATCCTTCCTTCCTTCCTTCCTTCCTTCCTTCCTTCCTTCCTTCCTTCCTTCCTTCCTTCCTTCCTTCCTTCCTTCCTTCCTTCCTTCCTTCCTTCCTTCCTTCCTTCCTCCCTCCCTCCCTCCCTCCCTCCCTTCCTTCCTTTTCTTTTTTTGTGGGGGGGTGTCAAACCCGGCAGCACTCAGGGGTTCCTCCTGGCTCTACACTCAGCTCAGAAATTGCTCCCGGCAGGCTCGGGAGACCATATGGGATGCCGGGATTCGGAACACCATCCTTCTGCATGCAAGGTAAACACCCTACCTCCTTACTATCTCTCTGGCCCCTCTTTTTCTTTCCTTCTATATTTCTTTCTTTCTTTCTCTCTCTCCCTCCTTTCCTTTCTTTTTTTGGTTTTTGGGCCACACCCAGCAATGGTGCTCAGGGGTTACTCCTGGCTCTGTGCTCAGAAATTGCTCCTGGCAGGCTCAGGGGACCAAATGGGATGCAAGGAATTGAATCCTGGTCAGTCCTGGGTAGATCTTGTGCAAGGAAAATGCCCTACCCACTGTGCTATCATTCTGGGCCCCAGTGATGTGTTTTCTCAGCAGCCCATAGAGTCCAGAGCTGGGGTACTATTCTGGTGCCCCCATGTCTCACCAGCAGACTCCACCCTGCTCAGTACTATGAGGCTCAGACTACAGAAGCTCCTGCCCTGGTGGCACTGATCAGCGTGCTCAGGCCAGCCAAGAGTTGAATGGATTCAGTTCTCTAACTGAGAACTGTTAGATCTGTCTGCTGCCATGCTGAGTCTTGTTGGCTGAAGTCATCTCTTATCGGCCTCTGCTAAGCCCAGCGGAGTGATGGGTGACGTCTTAGTTGCTGGGTGGAAACAGGCTGGAAGGGTTTTGGGGTGTTGAGTAAGAACTGCAGAGCAGCTGCCCCTTTTACATGTTTCAGGTTTTTTTTTTTTTTTTTTTTGGTTTTTGGTTTTTGGGCCACACCCTGCGTTGCTCAGGGGTGACTCCTGGCTGTCTGCTCAGAAATAGCTCCTGGCAGGCACGGGAGACCATATGGGACACCAGGATTTGAACCAACCACCTTCAGTCCTGGATCGGCTGCTTGCAAGGCAAACGCCGCCGTGCTATCTCTCCGGGCCCTGTTTCAGCTTTGTATTTAATCTTTTGGGGTCACACCCAATGAACCAATGATGCTCAGGGATCACTCCTGGCTCAGTGCTTGGAAATCACTCCTGGCGGTGCTCGAGGGACCCTATGGGGTTGCTGGGGATTGAACCTGGGTCCGCTGCATGCAAGGAAAACACCCTCTCTGCTGTGCTCTCTGTCCGGCATCTATCTACCTGCTTTCTTTTGTTTGTTTGTTTGTTTTGGTTTTTGGGTCACACCTGGCAGCGCTCAGGGGCTACTCCTGGCTCTAGGCTCAGAAACCACTCGTGGCAGGCTCAGGGGACCCTATGGGATGCTGGGATTCGAACCACTGACCTTCTACATGCAAGGCAAATGTTCTATCTCCATGCTATCTCTCCAGCCCCTACCTACCTGCTTTCTTTTGAATACATTAGTGTTGCTGTAGTTCTGTCAATCTCTCATAAGTGTGTTTTGTTTGTTTTTGGGTCACACTCGTCGGGGCTCAGGTTGGCTCTGCACTCAGAAGTTGCTCCCGGCACGCTCAGGGGACTTTATGGGATGCCAGGATTCGAACCACTGTCCTGGATCGGCAGCATGCAAGGCAAACACTCTACTGCTGTGCTGTCTCTCCGGCCTCCTGTTTTTGTTTCTTTAACTATTTGAATAGTGAGAGTGTGATTGGGCAAGAGAGTTTAATCCTTTACTTTGGCAACCAATCCATCTTTAATTGGTGCATTTCAATGACCCTGAGGGGGACGAAGCAATAGCACAGTGGTAGGGCTTTTGCCTAGCAGCAGCCAACCGGAAACAGACCCACGTTCCATTCCCAGCATTTCGTATGGTCACCCATGCCTGTCAGGAGCAATTTCTGAGCGCAGAGCCAGGAGAGCTGCCCTGCCAGGTGTGGCCTAAAGACCAACAAAACAAAACAAAACAAAATTAAAACCAAAGCAGTCAGGGGCCTCAAGCTGAAGTGACTCCCAGCCCAACCCATTTAGGGGCCAACCGTCAGGCCAAATTGTGTCCTTGTGCCAGAGTGTCCTGGGTTTGGATCTCACTTTGGGGCTCCTGTTTGTACCTCATAGATTTGATGTGGCCTCCGAGGGCCCTGGAACTGGTGTTTGTTGTTCTGTCTGGTTCCACTCATACATTCCATTTGCTGTGTACTTCTCATGTGAGTTCCAGTCATATCATGGGACGTTCCTCCTGATGGACCCACATCTGGGCACCTTCCACCTGGAAGGCACCAACTGACGCTCGTTGTTGATGGTGGGATTTTTTTTTTAATTTTGGGCTATACCCAACAGCACTCAGGCATTACTCCTGGCTCTGCACTCAGAAATCGCTCCTGGTAGGCTCTGGAGAGCATATGGGATGCTGGGTATCGAACCTGGGTCTGTCCCGGGTCAGCCTCATGCAAGGCAAATGTCCTATCGCTGTGCTATCACTCTGGCCCCTCTTTTCTTGTTCTTTATCGTTTTTGTTTTGCTTTTGGGCCACACCCAGTGATGCTCAGAGATTATGCCAGGCTATGCTCAGAAATCGCTCCTGGCTCTGGGGATTCTATGGGATACCTGGGATGGAACCGAGGTCCATCCTGGGTCTGCCGTGTGCAAGGCAAACGCCTTACCACTGTGCTATCATTCCGGCCCCTCTTTATCTTTTTCGAGAGAGACAGTTTTCCTAGTTGATTGCAAAGAAGAGCGATCAATTCAGTCCATTGGCCACCAACAGCACATGTCCCAAAGCTCTCCTGTGGAAAGCACCCCTCTCCACCCCCCCCCCCCAATTCAGTACCTGAAAGTTGTAAGTTGGGTGTAATTTCCTGAGCCTGGACTGGACTTCCAGAGGTCAGTGGCCCACCCAGCCTCCTGCGCTATTTTAAGGCCCTTTCATAAAAACAGGCTGTTTGCCTTTGCCAGTGGGCCACCGAGGGGGGTGAGTGGGGGTTGCCTTGGGGACACAGGCTCTGTCACTGCACGGGAGGGGGGCATCCACAGTGCACAGTGGGACCATCCCCTCCTCATCTCCGCTAGATCCTCTCCTGTTGAGGGTGGGACTTGGTCAGGCTCCTGCTTAATGGGGTCACTCCAGGGGTCTCTGCTCCTTCTGGTTGGGCCGTGAGTAGAACGGGAAGGTTGGATTGGACACGACGCCTAATGCCCAGCAACCCAGAGTTGCAGCAGAGACTCATCTGGACCCCCAGAGTTTATTCAGGAGCATGGAGGGAAAGGGGGAGAGCATGGGAGGTGAGAAGGATATAAAGATAGAAGAAGAGAGAGAAGAGAGAGGAAAGAGGCAGAGAGAGAGAGGAGAGAGAGAGAGAGAGAGAGAGAGAGAGAGAGAGAGAGAGAGAGAGAGAGAGAGAGAGAGAGAGAGAGAGAGATTCTCAACCTCCCAAACCTCATCCCTGTGAATTGGATGCTGGCGGATGGACCGACACTGGGTGAGCTGCTCTGGATTCTATGCTCTGCTGTTCTGGGAGTTTCCTCCCTGGTAGCTAACCCCGAAACCCCTGCTCTCTGCTGACAGGGCTGGGAGGTCCCCAGAGCACCCGAGCAGGGGCCTGAGACAGGGGAGGTGGTGGCATGAGGGGGTCCTGTCCCACAGCTGTCCCAGCCATATGGGGAGAGAGATTCCTCCAGAGCACTGACGCTCCACCCTGGGAGGCCGCATACGACCTGCACCAGATGTCTGCAGTGAATGCACCAGTGCCTGCACTGGACTCTGAAGCTTCTAGAGTGAACACCTCCCTCCCCATCACCCCAACCGCCCCTGAGCCCTGCTTCCTTTTTTTATTTTGGTGTTCGGGCCACACCTGGTGACACTCAGGGATTACTCCTGGCTCTATGCTCAGAAATCGTTCCTGGCTTGGGGGACCTTATGGGATACTGGGGGATCGAACTGGTCCCACTTAGGCTAGTGCGCACAAGGCAGACACCTTACGGCTTGTGCCACTACTCCAGTCCCAGAACCTCTGCTTTCTGACGTGCTCTGTGGCCTCCTCAAGCTCATCTCTTTCTGTTTTTCTTCTCTGTCCCTGTTAGTCACAGAAGGGATCCCGCTCTCTTCCCCAGCCCACTGCACAGAGCTGGGAATGAGCCCTGAGCACTGTTGGAGTGATCCCTGAGCACGTGCCCGGACAGAGCCTGGAGACTTTGTCTCTGAGGCTGGTTGCTTCTTCCCTTTCCTGGAGACAAGACAGAGAAGCCCCTTTCCACACCAACAAACTCGTCCTTGGGGGTTGCCTCAGGAAGTCCTCTCCCTTCCTGGCCCGGAGAACAAAGACTCCCACATTCCAGTGCTCGCTCAGCTCTGAGCCACAGCTGGGCCAGCAGCCCGGACTGCCCGCCCGCCCCCTCTGCACGCAGGCTGCTCTGTGAGGTGGAGAAAGACCCTGTGTGCTGGGGAGAGAGGGGGGTGTCTCTACACGGGGCCTGCACAGGGTGAATTGCCAACAGGCCTCTGGGCAGACACTGAAGTGTAGGTTCCCCCCCACCCACGGGCTCCAGTAGCTTCTTGGTCCAGGGGTGGGTGGGGGAGCTCCCGGCACTGCCCCCAGCCCAGCCAGCACCCACATCACCTCGGCGAGAGAGAGTCCCTGGTGTCGGAAATAAAGAATAACCAAGGAATATAAAGATATTCAAGAAACAAACAAGCTTAGCTAGAGAGAGTGGTAGTCTGAGGAGAGGGGCGGATAAAGGTGAAATCGGACCTTGATTTCAAATAGCCAGAACACCGGCACCCTTGGGGTACGCCCTGTGGTCACTCTTTTTTGGTTTTAATATTTTATTTAAATACCATGGTACAAGGCAGGTAAAGTTGCTCACGATTAAGTTACAGTCATACAATGTACAACCACCTTTACCAGGGCACATTTCCCAACACCAATGTCCCCAGTTTTCCTCTCACCCTCCCTGATGCCCTCTTCCTTCCTGCCCACTCTGCCCTACCTGTCTCTGGGCAGGTATTTTACTTCTCTCTCCCTTTTTCTTCTTCCTTTTTTTTTGGGGGGGGCACACCCTGCAGCACCTAGGGGTTATTTCTGGCTCTATATGCTCAGAAATGACTCCTGGTAGGCTCAGGGGACTATATAGGATGCCAGGGATTGAACTCTGGTTGTCCTGGGTTGACTGCAGGTTGGACATGTGCAAAGCAAACATCCTACAGTTGTACTCTGGTCCCCAAACTCCCCCCCCCCCCACACCTCTTTGTACTCACAGAAATGAAAAGGCATAGTCAGGAGTTTAGGAGTGCAGGGCCCTGTGGCAGTGAGCTCAGGAACCTGAACTACTTCTTGCTCCTAGCAGGTGGCCAGGCCTGGGGGCAGAGTCCTCAGGGGAAGTGCTCCTGGCTGGATCCCAGAACTCTCCTCTGGCCCAGAAGCACATTCACAGAGAGGGGAACGTGGCACGAGAAACAAACCTCTTGGTGTTTTGTTTTCAAAGTGCAGCATCTCTTGGATCTGTTTTGTTTGTTTAGTTTGGTTTTGGTTTTGGTTTTTGAGCCACACCCGGTGACACTCAGGAGTTATTCCTGGCTCTGTGCTCAGAAATCGCTCCTGGCTTGGGGGACCATATGGGATGCTAGGGAATGAAAACCCGGTCTATCCTAGGTTAGTGCTTGCAAGGCAAACATCCTACCACTTGTGCCACTGCTCTGGCCCCTTCTTTAGTTTGGTTGTGCTTTTGTTTTGCTGCTTGAAGCACAGTCTCCAGGTGGGGCCACCCTACACCTGGCTCATCCCTCTACCCTTGGACCCCAAAAGGCTTATCAAGGAATCTCAAGCAAGTGCACCCGTCCATCTTCCTGACCTATGAGGGGCCCTGAGTGCTCATTCCTGGCATTGGGGACAGTTGTGAGATGCAGAAATCTTGCAGGGCGTTGTCACAGCTCCGGACACGAGTGGGTTTGGCATCCCAGCAAGTGAGCCATGTTGTTCTGCAAACTCCTTTCGTGGCTGCAAACGAGGCCTCCTGGTGTCCTTGGGGAGCCCCCCTGCCATGTTTCCCAGGATGCAGGGAGGCACGGCCAAAGGGGGAGCTGCATGCTGGCGACGCCCAGGACACCAAGTGCTTCTGCGCAAGGGGTCTGGAAACAATCAGGCCTGGAGCAAAGCCTCGGGCGGTGGTGGGACTGGACCTCAGCCCTGCTGCCCCCCCAAGGAGAGCCACAAGGCTTTGCACGTCAGCCCAGGGTGCCGGTGGGTCAGAACCACGTCAAATCCGTGCTCTCCCACATGGCAGTGACAGGCCAGGACTGTCTTGTTGTCTTATCTCAGTCTTTCTCCTCATTTCTGTTCAGCCTGAAGGGGCCAACCCCGGCTCTGGCCTGGTCCAGGGCTGGGCTACCCTGCTCCTTACAGAGCAGTGACAGTGCAGAGGGATGGTGTGGCGTTGGAAGATGCCCCATTGCTTTATATCTTGTGCCTTTGATCCTGGGAGAAAAAAAAATTCAAGATGCCGGGGAGGTTCCCGTGGGAGGGCATGGTCCCTGCAGGTTGAAGGTCCTGAGTGCCACACCCTGCGCTGCACAACCCCCTCCTCGACTTCCCAGCATGGCTGGGTACATACCCAGTGGGTGGCCCAAGCACCTCGGTTGAGGCCTCACAACATGGTGAAGGGGGAGTGTCATGCTGGGATTCTGGGCCACAGGGGCTATGTGCGTGGGGATGGAGGACCAGCCAGGCCAGGCCAGACTGCAGTGGAGATGGACGCAGACTTCTCGTTGCTGGAATATTCCCTCTGCCTCTCTGTGCTATGTCTCCATGAGTGGGAGTCACACAAGGGACCCCGTGGCCAGGACACCTTCCTGGAGGGTTGGGTGCTGGGGGAGATGCCCAGTGGGGGAGGGACATGAGGGGAGGAACCTTGCTTCACTTGGATTAAGTGACTGTCAAAGGGAGGAACTGGCGGACAGGGCTTGGGGGTCAGAACTGGGGGCCCCCAGGACAGGTCCACCTGCGGGGTCAGGTGTGGGTCAGAGCCCATCCCCCTCTCCTGTGGGAGACACAGCCCACCCAAGGCATGGTGGCCCGAGTACACACATGCACGTGTTTGTGCCTCATGGTACACACACCACAGGGAGGTATAGTCACATGAAAACATCACACATGTAGCTACACCACTTACACATATCACATGGAACAGTACCACATGTACATGCCACAGGGAGATGTGGGCCACATACAAACACACAATACATGTAGCAGTACCAATTACACACATCCCATGTGTATCACACGTGTAGTGGCAACATATCTACCACATGTGCATTACAACATACTGGTGCCACTTGCATGTATGACAGTTATCAGTACCATTTAGACATGTATGACACAGGTGCGTACCATATTAGTAGCACTACTCAACCCTGTCACACACATGCATCATACATATAGTGGCACCCAATCAACACATGTCACAAGTAGTGGTACCATTTATGTGATCACATGTTCACATGCCAAACATGTATCACATGTAGCTGCACCATAAGGCCGCATGTTATACATACATGTACACAAAGAGCTCTCACATGCTTACATGCAGGTTAAATATGCATGCTGTACCTGCACAAACATTTGCATATGTGTATGACAACTTTACACATACCATACATGCAATGTAATCAAAGTATAATATGTGTCCCATATACACATCACATGTTACACATGTGTCTATATCACATTTGAGCGTGTGCCCACATCTACCTCTCCGCTATTTATCAGTCAGCCATTGCCGGTCCCTGAGAAGTAGTTGAAGGCTTCGACAGGTTCCTGTTGGCTGTTGGAAATGTCCGTTTTTTGTTGTTGTTTTTTTTGGTGGGGTGGGGGACCACACGTGGCGATGCTCAGGGGATACTCCTGAGGAATCACTCCTGGCGGTGTTCAGGAGACTCTAAGGGATGCCGGGGATTGAACCTGGGTCAGCTACATACAAGGTGACCACCCTCCCCTCTGTGCTATGGCTGTGGCCCCCAGAAATGTCTCCTTTGAAAGCTCATCTGTCCCGCCCTGGCCCCATGTTTGTCCAAGGCTGTTCTGCTGTGGTTGTGGAGATCTGTGCGTCCTTTGTCCCACGTCTGTGGGTCATGAACTCGGACAGTGCAGTGGACAGAACCTTGGGGTGCAGTAGAGGGGTGTGGCGAAGGGCCATTAGCTCTGGGCCTGGGGTCAATTTTGGGGGGTTCAGCTACAGACTCCTGGGATGATCATGGGGAGGGAAATCTTGGTAATCCTGTGAGAAAAGCTCCTGCTTGTGGAGCTCTGTGAAGAATGGAGCAAACTGGCTCTTTACAAAGAATTTATAGCTCCTGCCTGGTTGGAGCGGGCCAGAGGGGCCTGGGCTGGGCTAAAAGTGATTGTTTTGATCACTTGGTGTTGGGAAACGCGCTCTGTTGAAGGGCGTGGGACAGTGTGACTGAAACTTCATCAAGAACTACTTTGAAATTGTGAAAAAACAAAACAACCAACTGTATTATGAACAAGCTTGGAATCAGGGTGTTTAAAGAAAGAAAGGGGGGGAAAAAACAGAGTGATAGCACAGCAGGTAAGGTGTTGGTTTGCCTTGCATGCAGCCAACCCTGGTTCAATCCTGGGCATCCCATATGGTTCCTTGAGCCAACCCAACCCAACCCAACCCAATCCAACCAACAGACCAACTGAATGTGCCAACAGCAGAGTGCCAACTCTGGGTCTTTATTAGCTCCACCAAAAGGAATCAGGCTCCCCTGGCCCTCAGACCGGTCCCCGTCACCGCACCGTGTACCGCTCCCACTTCTTTTCCGGGTCATAGGGCTCCCAGCGGCTGGCGGGGAAGATGTGCTTGTTCTTCTCGTACCAGCTGCGCAGCACCACCTTGCCCGCGTGCGACTCGTCCTTCTCCCTCGACGCGTCGGAGCGCAGCCGCACGTCGTCGTGGGCATCGAAGCTGAAGAGGGGCCCGCTCTTGCCACGGGCACGGGCCACGATGAAGTCGTAGAAGGTGCGGTGGTGCGGCAGGATCAGGTCCTCCTTGACGAACAGCAGCTGCTCCACGCCAGCGGCCCGCAACTCGCCAAAGTCCTGGCGCAGGCCGGGCAGGACCGACTTGAGGAACTGCTGGACGGTGCTGCCTTTGCGCACCAGTGCGGTGCGCCTGTGGCCAGAGCCATCCCAGTAGCTGAACGTCACCTCCACTTCCTCAAGCTTCACCTTCTCGCAGTGGGCCTCCCACTCGCGTCTCAGCACCTCCCTCAGCTGGGTCTCGGCCTCCTCGCGCTCCCTGTCCGGGAGGAAGCTGGTGTCCACATCAGGGTTCTTGCCCAGGTTCCTCCTGCACGCAGGTGCCTCCTCTCCAGATGGCCCCTGTGTGCATCCCTGCTCCAGGCCTTGCTCCAGGCCCTGGCCTGCCTCCCCGTCCTCCTGGCTGTCTCGATGGTCATCCTCCTCGTCGTCCAGGTCATTGAGGGAGAAGGACAGAGTGCAGGCCTGGCTCGTGCGCTCCCGTCGCTTGGCACGCTCCTGCCGGGCCTCCAGCTGCCTTTGCCGCCACTCTCGCTGGGCCAGTTGCATCTCACGCTCCTTGACCAGCGCCTCCTGCTTGGCCTTCATGTCGTTGAGGGTCACCAGGCCCACCGTGCTGGACTTGAGCTCGGCCTCCACGGCGTCGTAGTGCGCCGAGAACTTCTTGTCCACCTGGGACTTGAGGAGGGTCTCCTGCGCGATGCGCTCCTTGAGCACGGCCAGCTGCGCCTTCTGCTGCTCGCGTTTCTGCCGCAGGTGCATGGCACGGCCGGCCTCGCGCAAGGTGCCCTTGTACTGCGCCATGGCATCGGGGGGCTGCCAAGGGAGAAAAGCGAGTGGTGAGATGGGGGTCCTGGGCTGAGCTGGGCTGGGGTGGGGTGCCCCAGCTTCAGGGCTCTTCCCTGTGGGGTTGGTTGTCTGTGGTGTCCGCGGCTGCAGACACACCAGGCAGATGAGCAGCAGGGAACCAGGCCAGTGTCGGGTAGGTGCTCTACTGTTGCAGAACAACCCTCGATGGGGTTGACTAATGGAGGGATGGAGAATGAGGTCTTTCTCCTCCAGCTCGGACCATGCGTCTGCTACCCTGTTCAGCCGGCGGTTCTGAGGTGAATGAGGTGGGTAAAAAGCTAACAGGCAGTCAGGCTTCTGAAGATAAGAGCTTTATTCCGTGCCTAATGCTGAAGTCAAAAGCCCCAGAATCAGCCCCAGGAAAAAAGCCCTAGCCTTCCACAGACCCTTGCTTTTATATATCAGAATCAGGTACCACTCTAGGGTGGGAGCAGAATCAGGTACCACCCTATGGTGGGAGTAGAATGCCAGGTCAAACTCTAGGGTAGGGCACAATCACTGATCAGGGTAGAGTCAGTAATATAATAATCCCATGGAGGGCCCGGAGAGATAGCACAGCGGCGCTTGCCTTGCAAGCAGCCGATCCAGGACCAAAAGGTGGCTGGTTCGAATCCCGGTGTCCCATATGGTCCCCCGTGCCTGCCAGGAGCTATTTCTGAGCAGACAACCAGGAGTAACCCCTGAGCACCGCCAGGTGTGGCCTAAAAAACAAAAAACAAAACAAAAAAAATAATAATCCCATGGAAATGTTTACATACACAACATCCTGTTCAAAAAATTTTTGTTTGCCCAAATTTTGTTTGTGTGATATCGCACAGTGGGGATGGTGTTTGCCTTGCACATGGTCCACCCAGGTTCGAGACCTGACTTGTCCACTAGAGCCTGTCAGGAGGGATTTCTGAGCGCGGAGTCAGGAAGACGCTCCAAGCTCTGCTGGTGATCTAAACACTGAAAATAAACAAAATAAAACTTTTGGGGCCAGAGCGTTGGCGCTAGAGGTAAGGCATCTGCCTTGCAAGCACTAACTTAGGATGGACCATGGTTCGATCCCCCCGGCGTCCCATATGGTCCCCCAAGCCAGGAGCGATTTCTGAACTCATAGCCAGGTAACCCCTGAGCCTCAACGAGTTTGGCCCAAAAACAAAACAACAAACAAAAAAAACTTTTACCCAAATCAGAAAACCTGGGTTTGGCTTGCTGTAGTAGTTTTTTGTTTTGTTTTGTTTTGAACTTTATTTTTTGGGGGGGGCCACACCCAGCGGCACTTGGTTTACTCCTGGCTCTATGCTCAGAAATCACTCCTGGCAGGCTTGAAAAGACCGTATGGAATGATGGGAAAAGAACTTGGATCTTTCCCGGGTTGGCTACATGCAAGGCAAAAAGCCCTACCGCTATGCTATCTTTTCCAGCCTCTTAAAGTTGGTTTAGACTTACTGGGACTTCCCAAATCAGAAAACCTGGGTTTGGCTTTCTGTAATTGTTTTTGTTTTGAATTTTATTTATTTGTTGGTTGTTGGGCAAATCAGAAAAAATTTTTGAACTTTATTATTTTTTGGGCCACACCTGGTCACTCTCAGGGGTTACTCTTGGCTCTATGCTCAGAAATCACTCCTGGCAGGCTCAGGGAACCATATGGGATGCCGGGAATTCAACTCAGGTCTGTCTTGTGCCGGCTGCAAGTGAGGCAAAAAGCTGCTGTGCTATCTCTCTGGCCCCTTGAACTTTGTTTAGATTTATTGGGACTTAACGTCCTGTTGACGATGGTGCCCTGTGACCATCATCCCACCCCCCACACCTGCCATCTTGGACACACTCTTCTACTCTCTGGGGTGCCAGTCCTCAAGATCTATTCATCTGTCTTCATCTACAGAAAGTCTCTGTACCCTTTACCCCTCTGCCTCCCCACTATCCTTCAGTTCTCAACTCCTCTCCTCATTCCAGGGTCCCCGTGGGATTGCCTGGAGGAGACAGAAACCTGCGTCAGATTTCTTGGCCGCCGCCTCCTCCACTGACACAATCTGACCAGTTGTTTGAGTCTCCTCGGCAGTTCAGCTGCTGCTACTGGACTGGCCCTTTTCTCCCAAACTAATCCAGATCCGAATATCTATCCTCTCCCAGACATGATCTTTGCTCTCATCTCAAGATCTGGTCTCCACCTCCTTAATTCAAACACAGCCCCCACCTTCAAGGCAGAAGCTCTCAGCTTTGAAAACATTCATGGGAATCTCTGGGAAAAGATGAACAAGGGGGAAAAAAACCTGACAAAAGGAAGCAGATTTACCCAAAGCCTGTGCCAGATGTCTTGATTTTGGGAATGTTCTCTGCAAATTGCAGGATGGTGACCATCTGTGGGCGGATTCTCAAGGAAAAGCAATTCTTCACCCAGCTCAAGGCAGCCACGGAAGACTTTAAAAAGTCTGAACATGGGCCCGGAGAGATAGCATAGCGGCATTTGCCTTGCAAGCAGCCGATCCAGGACCAAAGGTAGTTGGTTCAAATCCCGGTGTCCCATATGGTCCCCCATGCCTGCCAGGAGCTATTTCTGAGCAGACAGCCAGGAGTAACCCCTGAGTGCCGCCGGGTGTGGCCCAAAAACAAAAACAAACAAACAAACAAAAAAATAAAAGTCTGAACAGCAAGAATAACAGTGATAAAAAGAGCCAGGGAGAAGATGGGTGTTCTGATGAAACGAGTGCACAGTCATTGTGTGAATTTTCTATACTTTAAATTTATTTATTTATTTATTTTAGGTCATACCCTGCAGTACTCTGGGCTTACTCCTGACTCTGCACTCAGAGATCACTCCTGGGGGGCTCAGGAGTGTGGTGTGGGAGGTTGGGGATCTAACCTGGGTCAGTCACATGTTAGACAAGTGCCCTACCTGCTATGCACTGGCTCTGGTCCCTCAACATATTTTATTTATTTATTTGTTTGTTTATTTATTTATGTTTGGATTTTGGGTCACACCCAATGATGCTCTCAGATGCTCCTGGCAGGCTTGAGGGACCATATGGGATGCTGGGAATTGGACCCGGGTTCGCCCCGAGTCGGATTCGTGCACGGCAAACGCCTTACTGCTGTGCTATCTTCTCCAGCCCGTCAATGCATATTTTAGGCCAATACTATCTTATTTTATTTGCTTGTTTTTGGCGTTCGGGCCACACCTGGTGGTGCTCAGGGGTTACCCCTGGCTCTATGTTCATGAGTCACTTCTGGCAGATTTGGGGGACCCTACGAAATGCTGGGGATCGAACCCTGGGCAGCCACATGTAAAGGATGTGCTATCCCACTGGCCCACCATGTTATCATTTTCAAATGTTTGTTTCCTCTGATGTATAGTATATATTTAATCTGGCTGGGGTCCATTTCTGAACATTATGTCAAAGGCAATAACATATTGTGTGCCCCCTCGCCCAATAAAGCACTGAATTCAACAGGAAAGTTGGCTGGACTAAGAAGAGACACCAAACTGCTAAGTCTTCCAGGTTGATACCATCTGTGGACTTTGGGGCCTTCTCAGGAGGGGGCCAGGAAGAGTCCCCACCCACACCCCACATCCTCTGCATACAAACGACATGCAATAAAAGCATGTAATAAAAGCATATAGTAAAAGCCCTTTTGTCTACAAGTTAATGATCTTCGAGTCTACAAAACTCCACATGCCTCTATCTGTGGGGTCTTTGCTCCAAGCCAGGGCCCAAGACACCAGAGCTGGATGAGCAGGGAACACCCAGGGGGTCATGGGCTCCTGATAGCCTTGTCCACCTGGGGCACCCTCACAACCATTCCCTGCAAAAGTGTCCCATGGTCCCTATTCAAGTGCCTGCCCAGTGGGTTCTCTGGTCATTTCACTGTCCCTGCAGGCCATCAGCACCTGCGGGCCTCACCAGTTAGAACAGGGACTGGACCAGGGACGCTCGGGCTCCTCGAAGCCTCGCTGGGTGCAGTTCCATTCCCTCCAACTGTCACGGGGGATGGACAGGAAGTCACCAACTGCCCTGGCAAGTGTGGCCTGACCAATCAGAATGGAGGGGACCAGTCAGCACAGACCATGAGCCAATCAGAAGTAGGGGGGTTCCCCTAACTGACAAGCTAAGTCTCGTCTGTCCCTGACTCCTCTCTCAGCATGCCTGCTGCAGGTCTGCTCTCTTGCCTCAAGCTCCAGGAAGCCTTCCTGGACTGTTCTGGCACAGGAAGACCCTCTTCGGGTTAATGATGGATTTGTGCCCTGGTTTCCTATTTTTTAAAGGTGTTCAAAAAATGAAATGTCGTGTTCTTTGTGGTCTCTCTACCAGGCAACAGTTTTGTGAATTTTTTTGTAGAAAGAGAAGTGAGGTGCCAGAGGGATAGTTAACAGCTGGTAAGGATTCCCCCCTAGCACCCAGAAACCTGGGTTTGATTCCTGGCACTGGTTTCCCCCAAGCTCCAGGAGTGAGCTTTGAGTATAGACACAGGAATATGCTGTGTACAAAGCCAGGTACAGCCAAATACCAAAACAACAACAATAACAATATCAATAGTTTTGATAAATGGTGTGGTAGGCAAGACAGAATTATGCTATTTTTGGGGGGTGGTGGTGGTGACTAGAGCCACACTGAGTAGTGCTCCGGGTTTAGTACTGGTTCTGTGCTCACCATTGCTCAGGGCTCTGTGCTCAGCTGCTGCCTAACAACCAACCAGCTGGACCTGTGTCAGTCCCGTTTTCTGGCCCCATCCCGGGAGCAGAGAGCAGAGAACTGGGCGACCTGGGGCGGCTTCTCCTGCCTTCCTGGGTGCCGCCCGAGTGTTTACGCTTGGGGCCTCATGTTTTGGTTCCACTTGACTCCCACCTCCTGGCATGTCCGACTTTGGTGGAACAGGAAATTACGTTGGCAGCAGGATCTAGCCCAGGTCTACATCTCATGCTCTGGGGGGACTGCAAGGAACTGGAAGCAGAGGGAGGGGCTGGCGCAGGGTTACATCACCACTTCAGCATGTGGCCCTGGGCTGGGGGGGTGGGGCTGGTGGGGGCAGGACACAGAAGCCAGTGGAGTTGGCTTGGGCTCGGCCAACTCCCCGGGGCCTTGAGCTTCATCTTGGCTTCCTTCCCGGTCCTTCCCTGGAATGTCGGTATTTGAGATCACTCCAGGAGAAAGAGAAGGATCCGAAAGGCTTGGGTGAAAACACTTGGCACAGTCAATGTGGACACACCAATGCGTGTTTGTATGGTGCCTGTGATTTAAGAAAAAAAAAAAGGAATTTAAGGAAATTATTCGATGCTTATCAAGCTTCCTTGTATACAAGTGCTTCAAGACTGGAGACATAATCAGAGGTCGGGGCATTGCCTAAGAAGGGCCCCCCAACGTTGCTAGAAGAGAACCATGAACACTGCTAGGTTTGGCTGGGAATGGGGCCCTTGAATGGGTCCAGGAATGGTTCTGAGAAGTGAGGCTGGGTGGGTGCAGGGGCAGGGACGGAGGAGGGAGGTTGATGCTGAGTCTTCTTTTGTTTTTGTTTTTGAGCCACACCCCGCAGCACTCTGAGGTTATTCCTGGCTCTGCGCTCAGAAATTGCCACCTGGCAAGCTCGGGGGACCATAGGGGATGCCGGGAATCGAACCTGGGTTTATCTCGGGTTGGCCACATGCAACGCAAACGCCCTACCACTGTGCTATCACTCCAGTCCCTGGTTCTGGGTCTTGTATCTGCCTTCCTAGCAGGAGAAATACAGTGCTCCTTACCTGGAGAGTTGGTGAACTCTGCCAGAGCAATCAGAAAGAGCAGAAAAGACAGAAAACCAAGCCCCCCCTGACTGCACTAACCAGGCACTCCAGCAGGGGACGTCAGTGCAGCAGCTGCTTCTCTTCCTGTCCCGCCTCCTGAGTCCTGTGGCCCAGCTCGTGGTGGCCAGAGACATGGCAGCGGCCATTGCTGCATCAGGTGGTTGTTTCTTGGTTCCCTACCAGCCTCTGGTCCAACTGGAAAGAGAAGAGGCCTCGGGTGGGAGCCCCCACATGTCTAGATTCCCTCAAGTGCACACATGGCTGCTCATGGCCTCCTACCCTGGCCAGGACCTGCTGCTTGCCTGGGGCAGAGGTCAGGGCTGGACAGTGACCCCACCCAGCTGCCTCTCTGTTCAGTTCTCCTGCACCCATTGCTGGGGTTGAACTGGGTGCCGAGGGTCTATGATTCCTGGTTGGCTCAGCAAAAAGAAAGAAACAAAATAAAAAAGCAGAAACTATAACCCCCACCCCCTCTTGTATTCCAGGCACCGCTTAGGAAGGGTTCGATGCATTTTTTGTTTGTTTGATTGATTGTTTGGGTCACACCTGTCAGTGCTCAGGGGTTACTCCTAGCTCTATGCTCAGAAATTGCTCCAGGCAGGCTTGGGGGACCATATGGAATGCGGGGATTCAAACCACTGTCCTTCTGCATGCAAGGTAAACGCCTTACCTCTAATGCTATCTCTCCGACCCCTCAATGCATTTGACTTGAATGAGTAAGTTAGGAACCCCCAGCAACTGTTGGTGTGGATCAGATTGTAATTATTGATACTTAATAATTTTTCTTTTTTTTGTTTGTTTTGGGGCCACACCCAATGGTGCTCAGGAGTTGTTCTCCTGTGCTCAGAAATTACTCCTGGCAGGCTCAGGGGACCCTGTGGGATGCCGGGATTGAATCTGGGTCTGCCCACGTGCGAGGCAAATGCCCTACCTACCATGCTATAACTCCAGCCACTGCTACTCTTATTTCTTGATCATTCAAACCAATGATCTGTGCAGGAGCGTTTTTGTAAATCTGTTTTTGTAAAGCCCATCTGGCGAGCTCGTTCTTACAGGCCAAGTGTCCAGAGCTTTCTTTTGCCCAGCAGAACTGGCTGGACTTAGGCAAAGATTTTCTGGGCAGCTATAAATTTGATCTCATTTCCAGGCAATATTTTCTACCACGTAAGCCCAGAGTTACTTAGCAACAGGAAACACATTTTCTTGGGGTTCAAATCAGAAGCAGTGTTTATTCTATCGAAACTCCCCATTGCAGTGTGACCTCAGAAGTTACTGGGTCCAAATCCTCTTTTTCCATTGCAAAGATTATAGAGGCACATACACACACACACACACACACACACACACACACACACACACACACACACACGCACACACACACACATGCACACGCGCAGACACAAACACAACACATAATTGAAACCGTATCACAAGAGTTTTATTCAAAAGATATGTAACATTTTGTTTCTTGGCTTTCACTCTCAAAAAAAATATCTTTTTTTATTTTTGAGAGTCTGTATTCACTCTCAAAATTTCTTCTTGCCACTTGGTGAACACAGCTTCCTGGATATACACTCTCTAATCTTAATTTTCTGCAGCAAAACAAACAGCCCCAATCTCAGGAAACACCCAGTTCCATGCCTGGTCCCAAACCTCAGCTGACCTCAGTGTCCACGTCAGCCACTGGATTTCTGAGTTTGGGGACAGTAGGTGACTTGCACATGGATGCTGTCTATGGGGAACCCACCCATTGGGTGCGTCCAGGACCCGTATCTACTGAGCTGTTTATTGAGTCACCTACAGAAACTAGAATGACGGAGATCCTCCTTGAAGACCGGACTGAGACTTGGGTGCAGAAGAAGCCATTCCTGTTGCCTGCATGTCTGGATGTTTGACTCATTACCAAAATCATGTCATTTCCATTTCCAACTGGGAGTGAAGCCAAGGTTCTGCCTCATGGTGACAAAGAACTTGCCATGAAATATAGGCAATGAAAATGGCACCAGGAGAGTGCTGGACCCTGAATTCAGATCCTGTTATACCGCCCACTTTCCACCTCCCAAACATACTCCAACCCCATCACTTCCTATGGCACAGGAAGTCGGGCCTGACTAAGCAATGCATCGGGGTGCATTCACCAGTAAGTATCATACTACAGTGGTTTTAGTAAAGAAGTAGGTGTTGGTGGATTTCCCCCAAATCTCCGTGAGTCAAGCTTGCTCTGTGTCCTGTGTCATCCCTTTGTGAGATCAGCAGGGGTGAAACACTGGTAGCTCCAGGTGATCTGCTCTTTCCTTTAATCCCACCCACTCCCCAAGCCCTGGAATCCATTCAGCAGGGACCCAGTTGGAAGTTCGGTTCCTGGGGAGGTCCAGAGAACACGCCTCGGGGGACTCACCCATCATGGAGGAGCTGCGTGGAAGCTATTTGCAAAGCAGAGAAGCCTGATCGCTGGTCTGTGCCAATCAGCGCCAGGCGGGGAGAACAGACTTGCTTACCACACAGCTGCCTAAAGGGCTCATAACCGGAAATTTATGGAGCACGTGCAAAAATTCACAACAGAAAAACAAGCCACCCCAACAAAGACCGGGAGAGGAAGGAACTCGGCAGAGGCCTCCTCGGAGAGATGGCCAGGAAGTCCAGGAACAAGGGCTCTTTGTGCTGGTGCTCATCGGGGGATGCAGATCAGCGGGGCAGTGAGATACCCCAGTCCATCAGAGGGACTGGCCTGCTCAAAGAAAGCGTAGGAACAGCCAGTGCTGGCAGGGACTGGGGAAAGCGAGCCTCAGCTGGTGTAGAGGGGAAGGTCTTTATTATTGCTCAACAAACTAGCTTCCATATGACCCAGAATTCCTCTTGGCATTCACCCCAAGAATTCCAAACATTCGTTCAAAAGATACTTTAACTTACTGGGGCCCGGGAGACTGACAGTAAGGAGGGCTTGAATGCAGCCAATCTGGGTTCGATCCTCGGCATCCCATAGGGTCCCCTGAGCCAGCAAGAACCAACGCCTGAGTACTGTTGGGTGTGGCCTGAAAACAAAAACAAAAAAGCAAGGGGCTGGAGAGATAGCATGGAGGTAGGTCATTTGCCTTGCATGCAGAAGGACGGTGGTTCGGTGTGACCGAAAAACTAAAAATCAAAAAACCACCAACTCTGGGTGCACTGGCTGGGGGCTTCTGGTGGGGCTGGTTTCTGGTTCTGCAGAAAGGTTTCTTGGGTTTTCCAAAAGGCCTCTTCCATCAGTCTAGCCAAATGCTAGTTTCCTGGCTGTCAAGGGCTTGGAGTTACTAAGGGGCATCTGGAGCTCTGGTGGGTGAGATCTGGGTGCCTGTGGGGTCTTGTGCCTCGGGGTGCTGGTGTGTGGTGAGTGTGCAGGGGACACAGAGGCTGCAGTTTCAAGTGGAATTTTAGTGCTCTGGGGCCTGTATTGGTTGTGAGGAGACCCCTCGGGTCCCTTCCAGAATCACCCTTTCGGGTCCATTCCAGGAACCACGACTTTGCAGCATTTCTCCAGGTGAGGAGGAGGCACGCCTGGTGTTGCTGTGGGCCACACCTTGATGGTGCTCAAGAACCACTCACAGGAGGTGTTTTGGGGTTTGGCTATAGTCCTCGGGGGGCCTCCTGCATACAAAGCATGAGCTCCAGCCCTTTCAACCAGCACCCCGTGCCCCCCATATTGGCAGTTCTTGTCTTGGTAGAGATGGGAGATAAGCTTTTTAAGGAACTAGGTAGAACGAGGGGCCTGCTCACTTCTGGCTTTGTGGGGAGGTTGTTTTTAGGCCAAATCCAGCGGTGCTCAGGGCTCACTTGTGACTCTGCACTCCAGCATCACACCTGGCTGGCTCAAAGGACCCCACAGGATGGTACCCCACAGGTCTGAACCCCGGTGACTGCATTCCAAGGCAAGTGCCTTCCCACTGGGCTATGTCTCAGGCCCCTCACTTTTGAATAAAACAATCTTGGACTTTTTGTTGGAACTCAGGGGCCACTCCTGGCTCTGTGCTCAGAATTGCTCCTGGCAGGCACAGGAGACCATATGGGATGCTGGGATTCGAACCACCATCCATCCTGGACTGGCTACTTGCAAGGCAAACACCCTACTGCTGTGCTATCTCTCTGGCCCCTCCCCATTTGAAACTTTATGTAAACACTAGGATTTACGAAGCTGTTCATACTACAGTGGTTTCAAATTTCCGATATTCCAACACCAATCCCAACACCGGTGTGACCTTCTCCCCACCAACATCCCCAGTCACCCCACTTTCCAACCCCTCCCCCTTCTACCCGGCCTGAACCCTCAGCAGGCACAGAACAATTCCGTGTCTGGTGCTTGTTGCAACACATACCTCATAACGGTGTGACTAAAGCCATTGCCTGAGGATTTGCTGAGCTGTGAAGATCTGGGGGAAGCTGTCTTGCATGTTGTTTTTGCTCGGAGAAGTAGAAGACGGGCTTCTACACCATTTGCCCATCTACCTTTGCGCCCTCCTTCTGGGCTGCCAGTTCTGGGAGTGTTGGAGATGTTGGTGGCCACAGATGCAGCCACAGGCTCAGGGAGCTGCGCAGGTCTTGGTGAATGATGTCTCCCAGCTCAGCCACACTGTGAACTCGGGCCTACCAGGCTCAGTGGAGGCTTCATCTTCTCTCAGTCCACTCAGTGTCTAAGCTTGCCCGTCCCCAGATGGCTCCTGTCATCTGGGGCCTGAGACCGACCTACCAGGCTCAGTGCACTGCTGGCTGCGTCTCTCCTCTCTCCTTTCTTCTTTATTTCTCCCTGTCCCAAATTGGGGTGCCCTTCACCCCTAAAGCCAGCACTGGCCTCCCACAGATGTCCGTGCCCCTGCCCCACAAACCTCAAGAGCAATGGTGACAAACTGACCTTGATACCACCAGTAAGTGGCCTTCTGGCTCGAGTGGGGCTTATACCTGACATCTGCTGTGTTAGAAGAAAGCCCATTTGTTTTGTTTTGCTTTCAAATGAGGTTCCTTTCCCTCCCAAGTCAGAAAAGAAAAAGCCCATTCCCAGGGGGACCTTGGATGGCAAACCACTGATACTTTCAGTGCCCATGAAAGGGGCCATTCAGCCGGGGGACCTTGGCACAGGTGGGGATGTTGGGGGTAGCTCAGACTGGTCCCACAAAGTCCCTCATTCTCCTGGCCTTTATTCTGGACAGGATCCAACTTGGTGTTGAGTCCCTGGTAGTCTTCGAATACATAGTCTCCTGGGGGGGTCCCTGCACCTAGGGTGGCCCCGTGTTTCTAACAGAGCAGGCATGGAACCAGGGGCTGGACTGGTTCCACTCTGCATTGTGTGGCCAGCCTAGGAGGAACTGGACACTCCAACAAGAAAATGTCACCCTCAGTGGGGTCCATCCTTAGGGACCAGTGGGGAGCTGGCTGTGTGCACAGGGACCTCGCCCCCAAGCCAGCTCCACTCACCACCTACTCAGGGATGGAGAGCCACAAGGCTGCTATTCAGCCTCATTTGGAAAAATCCTTCTGAGAAAAAAAAAGGGTGTGTGTGTGTGTGTGTGTGTGTGTGTGTGTGTGTGTGTGTGTGTGTGTGTGTGTGTGTTTTGGTTTTGGACTCCTGCAGCTCTCAGGGATTCCTGGCTCTATGCTCAGGAATCACTCCTGGCAGGCTCGGGTATGGGAAGCCGAGGATCCAACCTAGGTTGGCCATGTGCAAGGCAAATGCTCTCCCCTCTGTACTATTACTCCAGCCCTGAAAAAGCCTTTTAAGAGTCTCATGTTCGGGTTGGAGAGATAGCATGGATTTATCTTTCATGCAGAAGGTCATTGGTTCAAATCCCGACATCCCATATGGTCCCCCATGCCTGCCAGGGGCTATTTCTGAGCAGATAGCCAGGAATAACCCCTGAGCACTGCCAGGTGTGGCCCCAAAACAAAAAACAAACAAACAAACAAACAAAAAAGAGTCTCATGTTCCACCAACTGAGGTAGCCAAGTGCTTTAAAAAAAAAAAGAAAAAGGGGGCTGGAGAGATAGCATGGAGGTAAGGTGTTTGCCTTTCATGCAGAAGGTCATTGGTTTGAATTCCGGCATCCCATTTGGTCCCCCAAGCCTGCCAGAAGCAATTTCTGATCATGGAGACAGGAGTAACCCCTGAGCGCTGCCAGAAAGTGACCCAAACACCAAAAAACAAACAAACAAACAAAAAACCAACAACAAAACAAAACAAAAACAAAAAACATCAACAACATCAAAAACATAAAACAGAAAACTGGGGTCAGATCAATAGCACAGTGTGTGTGTGTGTGTGTGTGTGTTGGGGGGGGGGCATTTTCCTTGCATGCGGCCAACCTGGGTCTGATTCCCAGTATCCCGTAGGGTCCCCTGAGTCTGAAAGGAGTGAATCTTGAGCACAGAGCCAGGAGTAACCCCTGAGTGCTGCCAGACATGGCCCCTCAAATCAAACAAATAAAAACCCTTTAAAATATTTTATTTAGATATAAGGCATTTGCCTTGCATGCAGAAGGACAGTGGTTCAACTCCCGGCATCCCATAAGCTCCCCCGAGCCTGCCAGGAGTGATTTCTGAGCGTAGAGCTAGGAGGAACCCCTGAGCGCTGCTGCTGGGTGTGACCCAAAAACCAAAAAAAGAAATTTTTTTTTTTATTCTTTGTGCACGTATGTGGGGTGGGGGAGTGTTCGGGTCACATCTGGCAGTGCTAAGGGCTTCCTCCTGGCTCTGTGCTCAAGGTGGCGCTAAGGACCACTCTCAGGTCAGCCATATGCACCTGATCTCTCAGGTCCCATTATATTTCTATTTATTTATTTACTTTTGGTTTTGGGGCCACATTTGGCAGTGCTCAAAGATTTCTCCTGGCTCTGCACTCAGAAGTCACTCCTGGCAAGCTTGGGGGACCATATGGGATGCAGGAAATCAAACCCAGGTCTATCTCAGGTTAGCAGCATGCAAGGCAAACGCCCTACCATTGTGCTATCATTCTGGCCCCATCTATTAGATTTTTAAATTTAAAAATTCTTCTATCAGGGGCCAGTTTGGTGGCGCTAGCAGCAAGACATCTGCCTTGCAAATGTTAACGTAGGATGCACTGTGGTTCAATCCCCCAGCGTCCCATATGGTTTCCAAAGCCAGGAGCGATTTCTGAGCGCAGAGCCAGGAGTAACCCCTTAGCATCTCTGGGTGTGACGCCCCCCCCAAAAAAAAATTCTTCCACCAAAGGACAAGGAAATCCAAGATCATACCCCACATTCTCACACTGGATCATGCTGGACCCCACTCTCCCTTCTGTACACTTAGAAGAGCTTGAAGGAGCCTTGAGGCAGCCTGATAGCTGCCATGCTCACCCCAGCTCCAGGCACCATCCAGTCCTTGCACATGGCTTTGGGCCCCAGCACTGCCGTCCTGTACCCTTGACTCAGTGACCTATTGGGTTGACTGAGACCCACCAGGGCCTTAGGTCTCCTGAGAACCTCCATAAAGAAAAGAAGATCCAGATGGCAGGTTTTGTTGCATTAATTATTAATTATAAAGTCCTAGTGGTGCATGGATGGAAGGTGAGACCTTTCCTGGCTAGGGCAGACACCTGCAGCCCCTATGTTCTGGCGGGTCTGAGGGTTCACGATAACAGCGAGGAAATGATCCACAGGCAGTTAGATGGAATTTCAGGAGACATAAAGTTTTATTCCAAGACCCTAACGCCATGTGCATATTCCTCACATAGCCTAGCTAACCAGCCTCTCTGCACCCAACCTGTGTCTCCTCTCTACCTGCTGCCTCTTCCTTGCTGAGTCTATCCCTCACCTCTCTCCTTAGGCCACTCTTACTTACCAACCACAGACCCCTCCCAGCTGTGGGAAGGTCTGACCATCCAGGTGAGATTAGCATTTGGCTTTGGGGAGGGGTAACAGGTTTCAGCAGCCCCCCCCCCCAAACTCTGTGCTCCCTCCCCCAACCCGGAGTTGACATTCAAAGTGGGACCTCGCCTTAGGAAGCTTCAAGAGCTCACATGGGCCCATAAAGATGAACAGTTCCCAACCAAGCGTGTTTGTGGTGTGCATAGGTGAGTGCACAGGTGTGTGTGTGTGCAACTGTGTGTGTGTCTGTAGTTTTGTGGGTACTGGTCTGTCCTGTCTGTCCTGGGCTGTGCCTCGATGAGAGTGAATCTGGAAACTTCCAGGCCTCAGCCCTAAGGACCGAAAGCTGTTGTGGGTCAACAATGTCCCCGAGGAAGGAATCCCCCTTCCAGGGACCAACAAATCACAAAGAGGCTGAGGGATTGGGCCTGTGTGGGGTTGTGGTTGACCCCGCAGGAAGGGGGAATGCAGGCCAGGGTGGGTCCTGCCTTGCTCCTGAGCTGTGGGAGGGCCTTGCCCCCCATCCCAAGCTTGAACCAGAATCTATTGGGCTGGAAAATGAATGAATGAGTGAATGTTGGGGTCCGACAGTGTTGGGGGTGTCTGTTTAGGAACGTGATGCAGATTTAGGGACCAGCCACAGGCTGGAGGAACTTATCCAGGTTTCAGTCAAATGGCCAGACACCAGCTTCCTGTCTTGTCACTCCGTGGAAACGCAGCTTTGCCAGGAGCTGGCCCCTAAGTCAAGTTGGGTGGGGGGGTCCAGCGTGGCTTGCAGCCGCAGCCGAGAGCAAATTAAAGACCAGGCCAGCTGCATTTTGGAGCCCAGCACTGGCTTCTGGCTCATTCCTTCCCTGCTTGTCAGGCACTAATTACAGAGAGGGGTGCAGGCCGACTGGGGCACAGGCCTGCCCTGGGGAAGTGGGGAGGGAAGGGGACGTGGCAGGCAGCTCCAGCACTGCTCCACGGCACCCAGCACCCAACCTTTCACCCCTCCCAGCCCCCCACCTATGAGTCCCTCTCATCTACCCTGGTCTATCCTAAACCCATTATCTGGGGAATGTGGGGCCCCCCTTGCTTTTGCCTGGGGGACCCCCACTCCAAGGGGCAGCCTGGCCCGCATTCCCCCTTCCTTCAGGGTCATCCACAACCCCACACAGGCCCAGTCCCTCAGCCTCTTTGTGATTTGTTGGTCCCTGGAAGGGGGATTCCTTCCTTGGGGACATTGTTGATCCACAACAGCCTTCGGTCCTTAGGGCTGAAGCTGCATCCCTGCCAGCCTTCCCTTGGGACCTGTTGTCTCAGCCACCTCCTCTTTGTTCCCTGGGCCACCAGTTATGAAAACTCTGATTTTTTTCCCCACAAGGGCCCATGTGTGGGTTTTTTGTTTCACTTGGGAACACACTTGGCGATGCTCAGGGGTTACTCCTGCCTCTCTGTTCAGGAATCACCCTTGACAGTGCTCGGGGGACCCTATGGGATGCTGGATATTGATCCTGGGGGGCCATGTGCAAGGCAAACGCCCTCCTCACTGTTGTTCTCATTCCGGACTCCATGGGGGCTGTTTTTATTCTATCTGGGATTCTTCTGGCAGTGCTCAGAGGGGCTGGTAATCTCCCCTGGAGCCACTAGCCTGCCAGACTATTGGGTGAGTGCTCAGGGGTGGCCAGATACCACAGGAGAAGCCCTGTGATTCTGGGAAGATGTGGGGGAGACTTTGAGAAGCCCCCCCCCCCCCCACACACTGCATCCTTCCATTTCCCTTCAGGCCTTGTGGAACCAGGACCGAAGGTGGTTCTGCTTTCCTTGAAGGGTGTTGCCTCTGGATGCAGTTGGGGCCCTCAGGACCTGTGCAGAGACTCAGGTGAACCCCAGAAGAGGGACTTTACTGCAGTGAGGGTGTGGCCAGTCCCCAGAAGGAGAGAGGCACAGGTGGTGCTGGGCGGATGCACAAATAGACAGACGAACAGACGGATGGGGCAGTGGGAAAACCACTTGCAAAATCAGGACTTTAGTCCCCACTCAGATTCTGTCAATGTTTGGATGCACTTGAACCCTGACCTCTCACCCCAGCCCCAAGCTAATCACTGGCCTCCTCCTCGAGGCCTCAGGGATCTGGCCTGAGTCACGGGTTAATCATTCCCAGCATCTGGCTGACTCAGGGCTGCTCTGTCTGGGTGTCCCTGGCATTGTCCAGGCTGCCCCGGGCCTTTGCTCGGGTTGTCTTGAACTCTACCTGCACCCGACTTCTTCCCTTCTCCACCTGGACCCTGACCTTTGTCCCCTGCTCCCCAGGTTGAGAAAACACCTCCCAGAGGCTGGGCGTCACTCTACCCGGCTCAGAGTTGATCCGGTGGCAAAGGCCTGACTTTGGACTGAAGCTATCGCTGTGTTTGGATCATGACAAGAGTGTCATTAGAGACACTTTGAAGCGGCCTGCCTTCATCAGAGTTCCCTGTGGCATTGTGAGTGAAGATGGGGACGTGAGCCCCATAAAATCAGCCCACGTGTCATATCTCCAAGCCCAGGTGAACAAGTCTGAATTGCCCGTGAAATAATCCAGAGCAGGCTGAGGGTGAAACACAGATAGTTTGGCCATCTTCTACCTCCTATCTCCACAACGCTGCCTACCAGAACTGTTTTTTGTTGGTTTGTTTGTTTGTTTTGGGGCCACACCCGGTGGCACTTAGGGGTTACTCCTAGCTCTATGCTCAGAAATTACTCCTGGAGACTCAGGGGACCATATGGGATGCCAGGGATCGAACCCAGGTCAGTCCTGGGTCAGCTGCGTGCAAGACAAATGCCCTACTGCTGCGCTATGCTCTGGCCCCTTAGAACTGTTTTTGAATACAGGGACCACCCCCAGGTGGGGCAGTAAGGACAGATAGATCAGGCTATCCTGAGCTTGTCCTGCCCAAGTTTACATACAAGACAATCCAAGTAAATGCAAATTGTAAACAAACATACAAAGAAACCAGGAATGATGTTTGTTTTATATAAAACAAGGTGTAACCCAGCAAGCCCCATAGACCGGTCTGGAGAGGTGTGGGCAGCTCAGCCGAGACCCCTTTGCAGTAGTGGCCGTGGCTGGCGGTATTTGGAGGACATGAGGTCTGGCTGATCCTCAGCCAATGGGGTGCAAGAAAAAGGGGCAGCAATGAAGCCAGCTCAGCACCATGCCCCCACGATGCTGGGCCCTTCTCTGCCCACCCCCATCTGGGTCACACCAGTCCCATATTGCACAGGGCCCCAGCCCTTCCTTCTCATTCCCAGCATGAACTTTTTTCTCTGGGCCTGAAGGACGCTGCAGGATTTGAACTTAGCAGAGCGCAGCATGAGAACTTGGGGTGACTATCTCACACTCTGTTCTAACCACTCAGCTCTGAGGCTGGGTTGGTCCCTCCCGGCACATGTCACCTTCTTCTCCCACCCTTGGACCCTTCATCTGTCCATGAGCTCTTGGTCAGCACAGCAACGCCACATAGATCCAAGAAGGGTCCAGGCAGGGCCTGGAACATGGCCGAAACCCAGCTTCGATCCCAGGCACCCTATAGGATCCCTTGAGCCCTGCCTGGAGCAATTGCTGAATGCAGAGTCAGGAGGAAGCTTTGAGAACTGCTGGATGTGAACCCCGCCCCCTCGTTTTTTATTTTCATTTTGGGTCATACCTGGTGGCACTCAGGGGTTACTCCTAGCTCGGTGCTCAGGAATTGCTCCTGGCAGGCTCGGGGGACCCTATGGGATACCATGGTGGAATCTGGATCGGCTTCATGCAAGGCAAATGCCCTCCCTGCTGTGCTATTGTTTTGGACCCACAAAAAAAAATTTTTTTTTTTAATAGGAAAAAGAGAACGAGTGACTTGGAGATGTATGTCGAGGCACTACCTGGTGACAGCCTCTTTCTCGGAGCTTCATCTCTCAAGTCCTGGGCTCTCGAGGCTGAAACTTCACTAAATGAACCCCAGAAGCCTGGGAGACTCGATGTACGAGGACTTGGCCCAGCAGATTTGTGCCTGGGGTTGACGTGGAGGTGAGGACATGCTGCAGGAGAAGGGTTTGTGACTAAACTTGGCTCAGAAGTGACCGGTCAATCTCCCTGCTACTGTGGTCACAGGTCTAAGACATTCCATCTCTGGTTACTCCAGGTCACAGCAACCTTGCACGAGCCATTTGCTTGTCTGAGACCCTGAGTTCCTGTGGACTCCACAGCCCATGGAATTGGGACCTTTTTGTTTTGTTTTGTTTTTTTTGGGCCACATCTGGTGATGCTCAGGGGTTACTCCTGGCTCTGTGCTCAGAAATTGCTCCTGGCTGGGATGCCAGGAGATATGGGATGCCAGAGGATGGAACCACAGTCCTTTCTAGGTCAGTACGTGCAAGACAAATGCCCTATCCGGTCTGGAATTGAGATCTTCATTATTTTATTTTATTTTATTATTTTGGTTTTTGGGTCACAGCCGGCAGTGCTCAGGGGTTACTCCTGGCTCCACACTAAGAAATCACTCCTGGCAGGCGTGGGGGACCATATGGGATGCTAGGATTTGAACCAATGACCTTCTGCATGAAAGGCAAATGCTTTACCTCCATGCTATCTCTCTGGCCCCATGGGACCTTTATTTTTTTGTGCTCAGGAGACTCTGGGAATCTCATGAGCAATTCTTTTTTTATTTATTTTTTTGGTGTTTGGGTCACACCTGGCAGCGCTCAGGGGTTACTCCTGGCTCTAAGTTTAGAAGTCGCTCCTGGCAGGCTCCGGGATTAGAACCACTGATCTTCTGAATGCAAGGCAAATGCCTTACCTCCATGCTATCTTTCCGGCCCCTCATGAGCAATTTTTGCTTTATTTGTTTGTTTGTTTTGGTTTTTGGGTCACATCCTGTGATGCTCAGGGGTTACTCCTGGCTCTTTGCACAGAAATTGCCCCTGGCATACGGGGGAACCATATGAGGTACTGGCAATCAAACCGGAGTCTGTCCAGAGTTGGCCACATGCAAGGAAAACACCCTACTGCTGTGCTATCACTCTGGCCCTGTTTTGTTTGTTTTGGGGCCATACCTGGTAATGTGCAGGGGCTACTCCTGGTTTTCCACTCAGAAATTTCTCCTGTTAAGCTCAGGGGACCTGATGGGATGGCAGGGATCTAATTTGGGTCAGCTGCATGCAAGGCAAATACCCTTCAAACTGTGCCTTTGCTTCAGTCCCAGAATGGGCAATCCTTGGCCAACAAAGTTGGTTGAGCAAGGCAAGGATGTGATTCTGGTTGGGCTGTGAGGCAGGGACAACCCTGTGACACACAGTGGCCTTCAGAGCTGCTCCTCATGATGGTTGGGGGACCAGATGTTGCCAGGCATCTTCTAATCTGGCACTTTCACTGTGTCCCCTTGTACGGTCCCAGGACTGCTATCTCTGTGCATGGCCACCTGTGGAATGAGCTGCAAGGCCAAGTAAGTTGTGGACAGCATGCCTCTGCCCCTTAGCCAGTCTAGAAGCAGCGATGATGGACGCACAGAGAAGATTTTGATCTGCATCTCTGCAGAGACTGAGCTAGCAAACAGCCATGGCAAGACTCTAGGCTCAGTCAGAACCAACAGCACAAATCAGGGCTTTGGTCAGGTGACAATGTGTGTGACAGGAAGCTGCTCACTCATGCCTGCCACCACGCACACAGCCACCGGTACATACAGAACTCAGGCAACCCAACCAGCCAAGGCACTGTTTCTCAGGGGCCTTAGAAAGATCCGCGTGACTCTTTCCATGATCCTACCTTTGAGGCATCTGTCTGGGCCATCAGATGTGGACATAGGTTAAGTGCAAGAGGAATGTTGGCTCCTGACTCTGCATTGAAGAGACCATCCTTTCAAGAGTCTTCAAAGAGGGGCCAAGTAGGGTTTTTGCCTTGCACATAACCAAGACAGGATGGACCTGGGTTCGATTCCCAGCATCTCAATGGTCCCTCAAGCCTGCCAGGAGCGATTTCTGAGGACAGAACTAAGAGTAACCCCTGAGCGCCATAGGGTGTGACCCAAATAAATAAAATATTTTCAAAAAGAGTCTTCTGAAAGCCAGCATGTTTGAGATGGAGCCAAAGCATGGTGGGGAGGGCCTTTGTCTTTGCCTGCTGACTCAGGTTTGATCTCTGGCATCCAATAGGGTCCCACAAGCCTGTCAGGAGTGATTCCTAAGCACAGAGGTAAAAGTAACCCCTGAGCACTGCTGGGTGTGCCCTCTCAGAGGGACCCTAACCATTCATTCCTCTCCTCGAACCTCAGACTTTTCATCTCCAAAACGGGGTTGAAGATGCCTGACAGAGACACTGGGAAGAAAAATAATCTATAAAAAGAAATCTAGGGGGCTGGAGAAATAGCATGGAGGTAAGGCATTTGCCTTGCGTGCAGAAGGACAGTGGTTCGAATCCCAGCATTCCATATGATCCCCGAGCCTGCCAGGAGCGATTTCTGAGTGTAGAGCCAGGAGGAACCCCTGAGCGCCGCTGGGTGTGACCCCAAAACAAAACAAAACAAAACAAAAAACTATGGAAAATTATCCTGAGGAGGGAGGAACGGAGGAAGATGGTAAGGGGAGGGAGGCAGTGGGAGGCAGCGCAGGGTTTGAGGCACTTGCCTTGCCAGCAGCTGAATTCCATTCCAATCCAGTTGGAACTCCAGCACTACTTGTGGGTTCCAGAGCACTGCCACCGTGAAGGGAGGCCAGGAGTGAGCCTTGAGCAGAATAGAGTGTGGCCTAAATGACAACTAACCAAACAAAAAACTGCATCTCCCTTAGGGGATGGGACTCAGCAAGAAAATACTTGCTCTCTCTGAGGGTCTGGATTTGAATCATGGTGTCCCCCACAAATTAAAACAATAAGAGGGGCATTTCATAAGGGCCCTGGAGATTGCCAAGAATAATTCCTGAGCACAGAGCCAGGAGTACCAACCCCTGAACACCGCCAGGTGTGGTCCCAAACCAACCAAAACAAAACCTAAAAAGTAAATAAGGTGCCCAACGTGCACCACATCTGGCAGTAAGTCAGAGCACAATAGAGGCAGTTATTCTGCATGAACTGACAGGGAAGATGCAGATGAGGAGAACCAGAGGAAATGGAGACTCAGGGCGAGGGAGCCAGGACAAGCAAGCAGGCCACAGGGCGTGGGCACCGTGCCAGGCATCTGATCTACCATCAGGGCCAAGTAGCCTCAGAGCCCGGGAGTGCGGCATCGCACGTCTGCTGTGGCTTCAGGCACCCGCAGCAAATGTATCTGGCTCAGGGGGGTTTGGCCAGTTCCTCTCTTGGGGGTCAGAATCCCCCACAGGGTGTTCGCTCTGTAAAACCATGTGGGACCCCAGCAGGGCACGGGGGTTGGGGAGGCAGGCGGGTGGGTCCCACTGTGCCACATGCTCTCCTGGCACTGCTGCCCCATGAGACTCTTGCTTTGGTAACTGGGTCGCCAGTAAGGGGAGATGGGCGAGGCTCTGGTTTCTGTCCGGGTGTGGACTGTGTGACGTCCAGGGTTTGGCATCACCTGTCTCTGGATCTTTCCAGCCCCTTTACCATGGAAATTTATGCAGACTTCCGAGGGGAAGAGAGATTTGATTTTGCTCACACACGGATGGATCACAGCCTGGCCGTCATGTGTATGCCATGGGCTGAGGGTCATCGTGTGAACCCCTGTTTCCCAAGGGGAGCAATGCCACTGCTCTGGGTAAAACGAAGGATCTCAGATGCCCCAAGCAGTCTCTGGGAAGGAATGTCGGAAGGAGAGTGGGACAGGATAGCCGGTTGGCCAGCACAGACCCCATAGCTTTACCAGGGACCCTCAAGGCTGGCCTGGGGCTCAGGATGGGAGTTTCTGGAGCCCACCCAGGAAAGTGAGCAAGGAACAAGTTCAGCTTTTGTCTGAACGAAGATGCTCTGCCTTGAAGAACAGAATTTGGACCAGAGGGTTTGGGTCAGAGGTTTGGATCAGAGGTTTGAACCAGAGGGTTCAGATCAGAGTGTTAGGATCAGAGTTTTGTTTTTGTTTTTGTTTTTTTCATTTTTTGGGTCACACTGGGCATTGTTCAGGGTTTCTCCTGGCTCTGCACTCAGAAATTGCTCCTGGCATGTTCGGGGGACCACGTGGGATGCCAGGAATCGAACCACTGCTTTTGCTGCGTGCAAGACAAATGCCCTACCACTGTGTTATCTGTGCTATCTGGCCCTGGATTGGAGGTTTGGACCAGGGTTTGGGTCAGAGCATTAGGATCAGAGGGTTCCATACTCATACTGGAGGACACAGTCACAGCGTGTCATTCTCAGAGCAGGGCTTCTGCAACAGAAGGGTCGAGCTACAGGTTTGCAAAGAAAGTTCTCAAAGGCCCAGAGTGGGCTCGAGGGAGAGGACAGCAGCCGAGGCCTCACCTTGAAAATCCTGTTACTCTCCAAGCACTGTGGGCCACCCCCCACCTTATCCTCAGGCACAGTCTTATGAGGGCCTCAGGTGCTAATGACAGTCGCTACCTTTTACCGAGTCACTTCAGAGTCTGCCTGCCATCTCCGCTTTGTCAGAGAAGGAAATGAAGCTTGAAGAATCAATTGTTTTGTTTTGGTTTGGCAGCACACCCGGTGGTGCTCCGGGCTGAGACTCCTGGCTCTGTGCTCAGAGGTTGCTCCTGGCAGAGCTCTGGGAAGCCAGACTCAGTGCTGGGGATTGACCCAGATGTCTTCCCCGTGCAAGGCCTTCCCTACTGTGCTATTTTGTCAGCAGCCCACAAGCCTAACCAACAGAACTAACCTCCCTGGATCACGCTGTAGGGGCTGGATCCTCAGTCCAGATTCATGCCCAGATCTGACATCCATGTTTTTCCTAGCTGACCCTAGTGTTCTCTATTCTCTGGGCTCTATCTTAGTATTATTTTTGCTTGTTTGTGTTTTGGTTTGGGGGTCACATCTGGTGATGCTCAAAGATCATTCCTGGCTCTGCACTCCGGGATCACACCTGGTGAACTTGGAGGACTGTATGGGATGCCAGGAGATCGAACCTGGATTGACCTCATGCCAGGCAAATCCCTCCCTGTTGTGCTATCTCAGGCCCTGATGTTAGTGTCTCTGTTACTTCCTCTCGGGCATCTAGGACACTTGTGGACAATAAAGGCGACTAGGAGTGGCTGACCAGCCAGTAAAGGTTGGCATCACCCCAAATCTCTTGTTTCTTACCCCCAAGATAGGGTTGGAGCAATAGCACAGCATTTGCCTGGTGTGCAGCCAATCTGGGTTCAACTCTAGGCATCCCATAGGGTCCTTGAGCACTGCCAGGTATGATCCCTGAGTGCCGAGTCAGGAGTAAGCCTTGAGCACTGCTAAGTGTTGTCCACCAAACAGTAAAAAAAGTAATTCCCCTACCCAAAGAACTGAAGACCCCTGAGAAGCCATGCTGAGAGGTAGAAACTTGTTTTTAGGGGCACTTGGGTGTTCAAAATCTAAAATGTCTAATCCATGAGACACTCCCATACAGCACAGCTAGCTGAAAGGCAGAGACCAGGCCTACTTTTGCACCCTGGTGATTTCTTAACCTCCGAAGCCTAGGATGTCCCCTTGCCTGCCTGTACAGTGAAGATCTGAAATGAGTAACGTTAGCGGGTCCCCAACTAACAGCCCAACCACCTTTCACCAGATCACAGGCCTCTTTCTTCTGGGGTCCCGGGGGTCACCCCTTCCTGCACTCGAGGTCTGGAGGAGCGGGGCCTACCATGTGGGGTCTCTCGGGGACTGCTCAGGGATGTTGGTCCTTTCCCGGGTCAGTGCCAAATGCATTCCTGAAGGCACCAGACCTGGTAAGTGAAGGCGACTCCATAGAAGCATCACTTATCGCCTGAGGGTGTCCATGTTTGAAGCAGAAGCAGCTCCTTAAACGGAATTCCAGGGCCTTAGCCAGAGCACTGAACAAGGTGCAGCCAAGGTCAAGCACACAGCACGGTCAGAGGCATGCTTCCCTCCCTACTCTCCTAAAAGAGCCTCCTGACCCCATCGCTACATGACGAGTCACCAGGAGAGTGATGGCCACACCTAGGACAGTCCCAGGTGGTGGCTGTGAGGAGCTCTGTGGGCCTCCCCGAATGTCTCCAAAACCCGTGGCTCTCTAGTCTCCCCTAAAGCACCACAAACAGGGCCTTTCTCAACAGAGAAGGGGCCAACTGGAAGGTGCTCTTTCCACTTGCTCTCCCAAATCCCAGATTGACAATTTGAACCCAAACCAACTGTTCTGGGAGCACAGTCCTGAGAGACATGGAGTCTGTGAGGATGCAGCCTGCTGGGTCAGCACCAGTGTGCATGTGCTTCCAGGGCTCTTGCCTTGTCTACACAGCAAATGCATCTGTGTAGGGAGGCTCAGCCCTCTGGATTTGATGTTCTGTTGGGCAGACACATCACAGATGGGCACACGGTGTCCATCAAGTGTTATAGGAGGTTTGGATGGATGAAAGTGTGGTTGGGTTGCTGGATAGAAGAATGGAATCATGAATGGATAGATGGAAAGATATGGATGTGTGGATAGATGGATGGAAGAAAGGATGGATGGATGGATGGAAGAATAGATGGAAGAAGGGGATGAATGGATAGATGGATGGGTGGGTGGGTGGAAGGATGGGTGGGTGTATAAATTATAATCCACAGATTGTGAGATCATTCCAGAATTTCTGTATCTAAAGTCCATGTAGATAGGTCTGAAGAAGCAAGGTAGTGGTGAAGAAATAATAGTAAGTCAGGAGAGAGTAATGGAGTCAGTGGCTTCTTGTGGCTTCTCTTTCATTGTATCTGCCAGAGCCAAAAGCTAAAATTCCTCTTTCTTTATTAAACCAATTCCCAATACCAGAAGGGGAAGACTGAGAGGGAGACAAAAGTACCAAACCAGTGGTCTTTTACATATCAGAGGAAGAGGTTTAAGGAAGGAGAAAGTTGGGGAAATGCCTTTGTTTTGGGTTAATAGCTGTGTCATCTTACATGGGTGGGTGGATGAATAATGGGAAAATGGATGGATAAAGGATACATGGACATGAATGGAAGGAAGGAAGGAAAGAAGAAAGGAAAGAAAGAAAGATGGATGGTGGATAGAGGGACATGGATGAAAGGAAGAATAGATGAATGGATAAAAAGACATGTATCATGGAAAGCTGGACACTGATGGAGGGAAGAATGGGTAGATGGGTTGAAGGATGTACATGAATGAAACAACTGAGAGACTGACAGAAAGACAGATAGTTCCAACTTCCTCAAAGAGGACATCCTGTGGGCAGGAGAGCCCCAGGCCTGATGACATCAAGTGTAAAGAGAGAAGCCACTTCCTTCAGGGCTCAGCTGAAAATTTCCCGCTCTGGCTCACACGTAAAAAGAAACACTAGAAAAAGGAAGTGATTTCTGGGGGGAGGTTAGCCCAGTGGGGGAAGGGTTCCCTTGGGCTCCACAGGGTCCATAGACACTCACTCTGGGCTCTAAGTAGCCACATCATCTTTCTGGGATGCCCCCTGTCCCACCCCAATCTCCTTTCCTGCAGGTGTGGACAAGCAATGCCACAAATCAAAGCCACTCTTTGGGTTCTCTGGGGCTATGAGTCATCGAGAAGCAAAGTTCTACTGTACTCCACACAGGCCTTGGGTGCTGAGTAGCCCCAACATGGCCCCAGGCATGGCATACCCAGCCAGTGTGTGGCCAGACTCTGGCCAAGCCCGGTGCCTGTCAAAACATGTCCCAGAGCCAGAGTTAATCCACTAGATCTGAGCAGCACTTGGATCCAAGCAAGTGACCACTGGCAAGATCCCAACTCGAATCTATGTCAAATGTCAGGATGGGATGGAAATGTACAGGGCCCCAAAAGGTGACTTTCAGAAGCTCAAATGGGGGACCAGCCCTTCCCCTCCCGGCCACGGAAACCCACGTCTGTGTCTGATTTCTGGATTTAAGGTCGAGGGATCATGTGCTGGCTGTTGTCATCTATGTTGCTGTTTTGTTTTTGTTTGATTCTCCTCAAGTGCCCTGGCTCCACACACCATGTTTCCTCTGCCCCTTCTTGTCAAAAAAAAAATTTTTTTTTGTTTTGTTTTTGGGCCATGCCCGGCAGTTACTCCTGGTTCTGCACTCAGAACTCACTCCTGGCAGGCTCGGGAAACCATATGGGAGGCTGGGGATCAAACCTGGGTCCGTCCAGGGTCAGCAGCGTGCAAGGCAAACGCCCTATGGCTGTGCTATCATTCCAGCCCCAAATTCTTTTTTAAAATTAATTAGTTAATTAATTAATTTTGGTTTTTGGTTTGGGGCCACACAAGGCGGTGCTCAGGGGTTACCCCAGCTTATGCCAAAGATCGAATCCAGGTTTGCCTGCAGGGCAAACTCCCTCCCCTCTGTGCTCTCACTCTGGCCCCCTCCTCTTATCAAATTTCACAGTATTTTCCCTCCTCTGTATCACTCTCCCAGCTGGAAAACCCTTGCCAAACAGATCTGATAAACTGATGCCCGAAAATGTCTTATACACACATTTAAATTGAGCAGAATCCGAAATAATATTATTTAATGCAAGTTTTTTCCCCCCACTGGGAATGTTTAATGTTTAATATTTAATCTGTCAACAGACATTTGACATGAACAGTGAAGGGGACATTTGGTAGGAACTTTTTCAAGCCTCTCGAGACTATAGTTTCCTGACCCCCACCATCTGACCAATACTCCAGAGAGAATCTTTTGGTAGAGACCTTTGGATGGGTCCTTATATTACCTTCTAATTAGATGCCTCTCGCTTGATTTCTTTGGTTTTTCTGTTAAAAAGATGTTTTCCCATTGCCTCCTCATCTGTTTCTTTCCCCCTCCCATTGGGGGTGGGATTGGTTTTTCCCAATAAGGCTACTTTAGAGACTTGGAAGGGCAGCGGCTATCTTGGCCCATGGTTCCAAGAGGGAAGCGACTGGCTTGTGGGGGACCAGCTTTCAGTGTGAGTTTCCAGCCTGCTGTTCCTTCCCAACCATGTGTGGATTATTTCCTGGGTCGGAATTGCTGCCGGACCTGCATCTCTTGTCCTACTTGGATTGGGGGTGTAGGGATCTCTCTCCCTCCCTGGGGATTGTGGAACACACACACACCATTCCACAAGAACCCAAATCACTGTGGTGGTGAAAATCAGTTCAAAGGACTTGTTCATGTCAACTGTTTGAAGCTAGGACTGCCCAGGCCTCTTGCCTGAGAATCCAGAAGCTTCCATCAGATGAGCTCATAGTTCATTCCTAGCACCCTTGGTTTTTGCTAACTGGGTCAACAGAGGACGTGCAAGAGTCCCAGAACCTCAAAGGTCCATACCTCCCTCAAAGTTAAACAAGAAAGATGTTTCGTGCCAACCAACTGGACAAAAAGCTCTCTTACCTCTCAACCCAGCTCTTCACATCAGCAATGTGGGATGTGGGGACTTGTATGTCGAGTCACCCGTCAAGAGAGAACTGTCGGGCCCAGAGAGATAGCACAGCGGTGTTTGCCTTGCAAGTAGCCGATCCAGGACCTAAAGTGGTTGGTTCGAATCCCAGTGTCCCATATGGTCCCCCGTGCCTGCCAGGAGCTATTTCTGAGCAGACAGCCAGGAGTAACCCCTGAGCACTGCCGGGTGTGACCAAAAACTCAAAAAAAAAAAAAAAAAGAGAGAGAGAACTGTCACAATAGATCTGCCGTGATAGACTCACCATGACAGACCCGTCATGAACTGGAGTTGCTTAAAGGGAGACAAGACAGCCTGAGGTCCAGGTGTATGGAACGTTGTAAGATGAGACTCGCTAAAGACCCTCAACAAAGGTGTTCCCTCATCTTCGTCTTTACCCAAACCTCCCACCTGGAGTACTCGACCTTCTGGTATGGGTAACTGGTTTGAATAAAGAAAGGATTTCTGGCTTTTTGGCTGGAGCTGAGAGAGCATGAGGAAAAGGTCGTGAATGCCATTTTCATCCTTTCCTCACAGACTTGGTATTATTTCTCCTCAGCTACCCTGCTTCATCAGACCCATTCACCTAAGGGGTTAAAAACACAGTGTTTGGGGCGATCTCACAGCTCGTGTATTTTTATTTTATAGAGTGTGAGCACAGACACTGAAAATTCGAATGACTGAGAACCAGGGGAAGTGTCTGACAGGAAAGAAGGACTCCAGGGGCCAGAGGGGGATCTGGAATCGGGGAGGCTGCTCCTAGAGTGAGCTGTGGGGTGAGCCTCAGAGTGGGATGGTAGGGTGGTGCTAGTCTGTCTTCATGCTGGGCAGAGTTAGGGGATGGCCCAGCCTGGACACCTTGAGGATTTTTTGGGGGCACAACCAGGTCTGTGTTTGGGGAGGGATGGCCGTGTGGATGGACACAGAACAACCTTATAGCCTCTGGCCCGGAGACTCTGGGGTATCACCATAGTACTGCTGGGGGCTGAGCTAGACTCTCAGTGCCCAGGCCCAGATTTTCCAGAGGCCAGACTTGTTCATCCTCCTGGACCCAGGACACTCCAGGCAAGAAGGGGGTGCAAAAAGCTGAGATTTTTGGTCACACTCAGGCCAGCTGAGTGCAAGGCAAATGCCCTATCGATGTGTTATCTCTCTGGCCCCCAAAAGCTGAGGTTTTTTTTTTTTTTGGCGTTTGGGCCATACCCGGCTGCACTTAGGGGTTCCTCCTGGCTATGTGCTCAGAAATCACTCCTGGCAGGCTCTGGAGACCACATGAGATGCCAGAATTCGAAACACTGTCTGGGCCAGCCGTGTGCGAGGCAAACGGCCTATAGCTATGCTATCGCTCCAGACTCTGGCTGGGTTCCTAAGGGGTTGCGTTCATCTGTGTTGCTGCTTGTCTGGAAGCAGGCAAGGCCACAGCTGCTCTGATAAGGGAAAAGCCTTCTGGAAGGGCGATTCCCCTCACAGACAGAGCTGACTGGAGTGAGTTCAAAGACAACCACCCTTAAGGATAACATGTTCAAAGAGGCTCTGAGGACCGTCCAGACGGGGCCTGGCCAGTGCTGGGAGTTATCTGAAGTTGAGGGACTGGGCATCAGCTGTGGAGACCCAGGACATTAGGCCAAGAGCCTGTCACAGTGCTGGCTGGATTGGGAGGTTGTGTGAGGGGTCCCTACCCGAACTGCTGATTTTCCTGCAACCTCTGGGGAACAAAGTTCTGTGATGAGTGATTCTAGCTAGTAATTCTAGCACTTGAGGTGATCAAGCACTGAGACTGTTGGAGTAACTGTTTTTCATTCTATTCAGGATAATTTTTCTTTGCTGGTGCTCGCATGGACTGAAAGCAACTTTGGATTGAAGTACGTTTTTACATTTTTTTGTGTTTGTTTTTTGGACCACACCCGGCAGCGCTCAGGGGTTACTCTTGACTCTGTGGTCAGAAATCACTCCTGGTAGGCTCGGGGGACCATATGGAATGCAGGAATCAAACCGAGGTCTGTCCTGGGTAGGCTTCATTGAAGGCAAATTCTTCACCCAAGGGGTGATCTTTCTCTTCCCAATAAAGATTTCGAGTCTCAGGAAGAAACTGCTTTCTGTTTCTTTCCACAGCTGGCTGTCTGCTGGTACCTTTGCAGGCTGGCAGAGAGCTTATGGCGGAAGTTCCCGAACCTGTCTTCACTCTCTGTGTGCGAATTATTTCCTGTGTCGCCACTGCTTCCAGACCCGTGTCTCTCCAATCCATGTGACAGCTGTGAGGGTGGTCCGAATCCTGGCACACCTGAGACCAGGGGAAGTGGGGTGAGCCTGGGCCCCCACCCTGGGGACGTGCGTAGCTGCACACACATCCCTGGCCTGTCACTCCCATCAGGACAGACGGGGTACTGCTGGATTCCAGATGGTGAGGGGCTTTCTGGGCGCTGGCACACGTGGGGGACAGATGGGTTGTGGGGACCACCAGGGGCGAGGGCGTGGGAAGCAGTTAGGGCTCAATAAAAAGCCGGGTGTGGAACCAGATCACAGCTCAGTTAGACCAGGTATTGATTTAACCCCTGGCACTTCAGTTCACCCCAAGCATCTCTGGGTGTGGTACTGGTGGTTCTAGGTACCTCAAGTCCCAGCATGGAAGCCCCATGGCCCATCCGGCCCAGAACTGAATGTAGATAACAGCTCTCAGATGCCTGAGCACTGAGAAGGTTGTGCTTCCTCCGGGTCCTCCCAAAACAAAAAGTGGCCCAAAAGAAAAGAAAAAAGAGAAAATGGGGTGAAGATCACACAGGCGGCCAATGAGTGTGGCCTGGTGTCATGGCAGAGCACTAAGCCTGGAACACAGGGCAGTCTGGATGGAGCTGGCATTGTTCTTTTCCTCTTCTTCCTCCTCTTCTTCTTCCTCCTCTTCTTTCTCTTCCTCCTCCTTTTCATGCTCCTCCTTCGTCTCTTCCTCCTCCTTCCCCTGTGTCTCTGTGTCTGTCTGTCTGTCTGTCTCTCTCTCTCTCTCTCACACACACACACACACACACATGAAACCACAGAGATGCCACCCCAAATTGGGTGAGAAGGATAAGCCTACACTGAGGTTTGGAGAATCTGGGGAGTGACTGCAGACCCTGTCCACACCCAGTGCGTGAGACTGCAGATCTGCTGCCCCCAACCCCACCCCGCTCTCTCTTCCTGGAAAGTTTCAGGCTGTGGCTTGAAAATTATACCCTAGTGCTGGGAAGAGGCGCTTGGGGAGAGTATAACTGAGTGTGGAGGCCCTGGCAGCCCCTGGGGTCTTTGTGGTACCTGATCTCTCCTCAGAGGTCCTCCATGTCTCAGCCGGGGTATGCAGCCTGTTTTGGCTCCCAGGGCGGCAGCTGGCTTGGGTCACAGCAATGGTCAAAACAGGGGTACAGGGTGGTCAGGACTCCAAGGCCCTCCTGCACCTCAGGGCCTCCAGTAGGCCACTGCCAGGTTTCACTAGGGCAGTCGGTTTCTGTCACTCAGTCCTCCATGTGGGTGCACATGCCACAGGCATCCCGAACTCATACATACCCAACACCTAATCATATATACATCATCCAACACACACCCATGCTCAGAAACCACACTCAGAGACCCAACAACCATCTAATTTACACCTGTACTTAAACACCAAACATCTAATTCATATAGAGGAGTACCCAGCACCTACACTTATAGACTCAACAACTACCTAACACACGTACCCAACACCTTCACCCCCAGACCCAACAACCACCTAACTCACACACACCAAACACACACACACACACACACACACACACACACACACACACACACACACACACACACACACACCACATATGCTCATAGACCCAACAACTACCTAACTCATTCATACCCACACCCACCCATAACCAACATCCAACACCTAACACGTACACCAATCTCCAAGCCCAATGGTGACGGGGTGGAATCGTTGCTATTTCTCAAAGGGCTAGTTCTGTTCTCTTGGAATGGTTGTCAATCACCCTGCTACCTTCCTGCCACCTCCTGCTTTCTGGTCCTGAGATGTGTCATTTGCAAAGTTAAACCCAGGGAACAGATAGATCTTCTTTGAGGGGTGATCCACTTAGCACCTCCAGGAAAATGGGGGCCCTTGTGCAGTTTTCTGGGTGAAGATGGTTGGGGAGAGAGGGACTTTTGCCAAGTCAGCTGTAGGTGAATCCTTCCCACAACTTCCTTTTTCCTTAACCTCTTCCTTTGAGATGTAAAAACCCACTATGTTGCTTTTGTATTTGAACTGGCCTCCCCCCGACCTGGAATTGGGGGTTGGTTAGAATAAGAAAGGGGCTGGCTTTGGGCTGGAGAGAGAAAGCACATGGCATAGGCAGCAAGCACATGGCAGAGAGAAGCCATGAAGAAAAAAGCAGGCTGATTCTGGTTAATCCTTTCCTCACTGCTTGGTGTATCATTTTCCCACCATTACCCTGCTTCATTAGACCCATCCACCTGAAGGGTTAGAAACACAGTGCCTAGGGTAGTCTCACCCAACTCATAAAATATTTTAGTTTTTTTTTTCTTGGTTTTTGGGTCACACCCGGCAGCGCTCAGGGGTTCCTCCTGGCTCTACGCTCAGAAATCGCTCCTGGTAGTCTCAGGGACTATTTGGGATGCCATATAGAATTCGAACCACCATCCTTCTGCATGCAAGGCAAACACCCTACCTCAAGGCTATCTCTCAGGCCCAATATTTAAGATTTTTATTTTCCAGTCAGCCTCTCCTGAGCAAGCCAAGAGATCTTCCCATGGTCAGCAGTGGTGGTGGAGAAGGGGGTGTGCGGTGGTGGTGGGGGCAACAGCAGTAGGGGTTGTGGACAGCTCAGAGCCTGGAGAATCCTAACCACAGGACACTTCTCCCCCAAGTACCTTCTGCCACTGAAATCTAGCTGAGCTAGCTTCTTCAGAAACTGCAGGTCTAACTTGGCAGACGCGTCTACTTGGAAGCTCCGGGACTGGCAGCCCCCTGAAATCAAATAACCACCACTGGGCTGTCCTCAGAAGCCCCATATCAGTTATGCAAACAGGGCAAGATGGGGTTGGTTGGTGGTGGGCAGGAAGGTGGTAACCACGAGAGCAATCTTGGCAGGCGTTACTCCTGTCTCTGTGCACAGGAATCATTACTGGCAGGCTCGGGGGACCCTATAGGATGCCAGGGGATCAAACTCAGGACAGCCCCTTAAAGGAAAAAACGCCTTTCCCTCTGTTCCATAGCTATGCCACCCCTTTTCTTTAGCCAGCAGATGCTGCTTAAACTCCCCCACACCCAAGCTGCCCAGCTCCTGTGTCTCTTGGAGACCTGCTGACTCTGCAAAATGAAAAACTCCTTTTTTTCTCCCCCCAAAACGGCATTAAAATGCAAAGTGTGGGGCCGGAGAGATAGCATGGAGGTAAGGCGTTTGCCTCTCATGCAGGAGGTCATCGGTTCGAATCCCGGCGTCCCATATATGGTCCTCCCGTGCCTGCCAGGAGCAATTTCTGAGCCTGGAGCCAGGAATAACCCCTGAGCACTGCCGGGTGTGACCCAAAAACCACACAAAAAAAAAATGCAAAGTGTGGGGCCCGGAGAGATAGCTCAGCTGTAGGGCATTTGCCTTGCACACGGCTGATCCAGGACTGACAGTGGTTCGATCCCCGGCATCCCCTATGGTCCCCGAGCCTGCCAGGAGCGAGTTCTGAGTACAGAGCTAGGAGTGCCGCTGGGTGTAACTCACCAAAAAATAAATAATAAAAAAAAAAGTGCAAAGTGCAGGGGCTGGAGCGGTGGCGCAGTGGTGGTAGGGCGTTTGCTTTGCACACACTAACCTAGGATAGACCTCGTTTCAATCCCCAGAGTCCCATACGATCCCCCAAGCCAGGAGCAATTTCTGAGCGCAGAGCCAGGAGTAACCCCTGAGCATCACCTGGTATGACACCCCCCCCCAAATGCAAACTGCAGCAGAGAAAAAAGAATAAGGCATTCTGTGTCATGTCTGCATCCAGCTAAGGTTAGAGCTGCAGGGAAGGCACAAGGCTTTGAACGGGCTTGTAATTATTCGTCCAGTTCAGGAAAATAAATATTTTTCTTACAGCAGAATTATGCCACATGGTTCTTGTCATCTCAAGATCGAAGCCGGAAGTCTGGGGACAATCCCGGTCAGAATATGACCATGACCCTCAAGCTGTCCTGGCTGCTTTGTGCCCCTCAGCCTTGCCTGGAGACTTCATGGTCCGGAATAAGATGCAAGTGTGGGAGTCAGATACCGGGAACGACCTCAGGGGCTAAATTGTCCCGAGGCACTAAATTCTCTAAACCCTCAGACAGACATGCAGAGGTCAAGGTAGGGGGTGTCTCTGGGGGCAAAGTCAGACTTGAAGACAGGTCAGCGCTGCAGAGGAAAGTCTCCGTCCACTTTTAGGGGTGTGGTGTGGACTTCGGCAGTCAGATGTCAGGCATGTTTCGAGACCCCTGGATGTCCTTTCCGTAGCTGCTGTCTCAAGGGGCAGGCTCTGTTCTAGGTCGCAGCCTTGCACGATGCTGCTCTTCCTCCCAAGGGGCCGCGTGGGGCCTCCACTTTGGAAATGAAGCCTCGGTGGAATGAAACATTGATACGGGACTTATCGGGGCTCAGACACTATCATCTTTCTTTTGCTTGGAGTCTGCTCAGAGCTGGTATTTCCTGATGGCTCCAGAATCTAAATCAGCCAGTCCTGACTGACTGTTGGTCTTTTCTCTGGGCAGTATGTATGTGTGTTTGTGTGTGTGTCTGCATTTGATGATATTATATGTATATATATATTTTTTTGTTTTGTTTTGTTTTGTTTTTGGACCACACCTGCTAATACTCAGAGGTTGCCCCTGGCTATGTGCTCAGAAGTCACCCTTGGCTTGGGGAACCATATGGGACGCCGGGGGATTGAACTCGGTCCGTCCTAGGCTAGCGCTGGCAAGGCAGACACCTTACCTCTAGTGCTCTAGTGCCACCGCACCGGCTCCTATATGTATATATATTTATTTTATTTAGTTTTTATTTTTTTGGCCATACCCAGAGGCACTCAGAGGTTACTCCTGGCTCTGCACTCAGAAATTGCTCCTAGCAGTCTCGGGAGACCACATGGGATGCTGGGAATCGAACCACCATCAGTTCTGGATTGACTATGTGCTAGGCAAATGCCCTACCACTGTGCTATCTTTCTGGCCCCGTGATGATCTGATATTTAAATTTTATTTATTATTATTATTATTATTATTATTATTATTATTATTATTATTATTATTTTGTTTTTGGGCCACAGGGGTTACTCCTGCTCTGAGCTCACTCCTGGCTCTGTGCTCAGGAATCCCTCCTGGAGGTGCTCAGGGGGCCCTATTGGATGTTGAGAATCAAACCCAGGCAGCCACATGCAAGGCAAATGCCCACATGCTGTGTTGCCTCTTCAGCCCCTCTTTTATGTTTATTTTTTAAAAGCAACTGGAAGTACAGGCCCACACCGTTTTGGGGGTTCTTCTGCAGAAGCTCCTGAAGGATTGAATGGAGGGACAGCGCAGAGCTAGAAATGCGGACAGAGAGAAAGAGAGGAGAGCATGGCTGCATTATCTAATAGGTGAAACTGGGGCCAGAGATGGCACAGCAGGGAGGACTTCTGCCTTGCATTCGGCAACCCAGGTTGCATTCTTGGCATCCCATAGGATCCCCCAAGCCCGCTTGGAGTGATTCCTGAGTGTGCCAGAAATAAGTCTTGAGTACTTGGCCCCTAAATAAAAACAAACAATGAGAGAGAGAGAGAGAGAGAGAGAGAGAGAGAGAGAGAGAGAGAGAGAGAGAGAGAGAGAGAGAGAGAGAGAGAGAGAGCAAGCGCCATGAAAAAGGTGTTTGCCATACTTGTGGCTGACCCTGGTTGGCTCTCCAACACCACACATGTTCCCTGAGCACTGCCAGGAGTGATCCCTGAATGCAGGAGTGATCCTTGATTACCTGCACCCCTAATAAAACAACCCCTCAGCCCCCCAGAAACTGTGTGGGAGGAATGAATAAATACATATCTGCTAAAAACAGTCTCTGCTCAGCCGAGTGAACAGTTGCGGCCTTGCACCTGGGGCCAAATCAGCGACCTGAAAACAACAAACCCCAACTTCTGCTGGGGCCTGGGTGGGTCCAGGAAGGTTCAAGAGGGGCAACAGGCCGCTGGGCCCTTCACCTCCTTGCGGTGCTCGGGGCCCATGTATCTTGGGGCCATTGATGAGCCATTTCCAGCCCTACTGTTGTCTCCCCCAAGATCCCAGGAGCCCCAGTCCTGGATCCAGTAGACACGAACCTGTCCAGCCTAGCGCCCTTGATTTTTCAGCCTGGCTCATCAGCTTGGCTTCTTCTCAGTGATGTCCACTTTTTTTTAAAAAACTTTATTGATTAATTGGTTTTTGGGCCACACACAGCAGTGCTCAGGGGTTATTTCTGGCTCTGCACTCAGAAATTGCCCCTGGTAGTTTCAGGGAACCATATGGGATGCTGGGAATCGAACTGGATTCCTCCTGGGTCGACCACATGCAAGGCAAACGTCCTACCGCTGTGCTATCTCTCCAGCCCTGATGTCCACATTTTACCTGGAAACATCACCTGCCCCTTCTAGCTCTAAGGTCCAGAAAGGAGTTTTGGACTGGGGGGGGGGGTCCCCTGCATGGGAGATGCTGGTTTGGGTGACCAGGTGAGAGGCGACTCTGCCCCGAAGACTCCATGTGACCCAGCTCAGCCAGCAAGTCTAACAGGCTAAAAACAGCCTCACAAAGAGCATGGACGTTTACTTCGCCGATCCTGGGGGCACCCCAAAAGGCAACAGTGTCCCCACCCACCTTCCCCCTTTTAGCCCAGGATGGGGAATCCCAGTCAGAGCCCAGGAACACAGCAGAGGCTGGTTCCTGCCCCAGTCCCCACTCTGACTCCATCAGTTACTATGGTCTCAGTCCCCTGGATAGAATCTTCCAGAAGCAATCGCTCCACACATTGTCCAGCATGGGGACTCAGGAACTTCAAGGGCCAACTGCTTGTCTCTTCGAGGGGGTTTGAAAGTCACAGGGGATGAGTTCAGACATATTCCTCGGCCCTGTTGCCTCCTTGGCTGGAGAAAGAAGCATCTACAGAAGTCAAGGCCACTCCCTGAAGGACCCCGGACCATACTTTGAGTCACGAGGGCTATTTGTCTGGTCTCTGAGGCCTGGGAGACCACATGGTGAATGCGCGTGTGTGTATGTGTGTGTGTGTGTGTGTGTGTGTGTGTGTGTGTGTGTGTGTGTGTGTGTGTGTGTGGTCTGGGTGTCTGGATGTCTGGGTGGAGTTCAGGTGAGTCCTGGCTGCTGGCCCAGAGGGTGTCCCTTCCTGTCTGGGCACAGCCACAGGCAGGGAGATGTCTATTTGTCTTTAGTAAAACTTGCCCCGAGATGCCTGTTCATTTTCAGTAGAACAAGTTTGGAGACATCTGTCCAGCTCTAGGGGACCAGAGATAGCACAGAGCTGTAGGGCATTTGCCTTGCATGCAGCCGACCTTGGATGGACCCAGGTTTGATCTCCGGCATCCCATATGGTCCCCGGAGCCTGCCAGCAGTGATTTTGAGTGTAAAGCCAGGAGCAACCCCTGAGTGCCGCTGAGTGTGGCCCCAAAACAAAAACCAACCAAACAACAACAACAACAACAAAACAACAAAAAACCCAGCTCAGAGACATCTATCTTCAGCAGAACCAGCTCCTTCTCTGTCTGTGCAGAGGTCTGTGTGGTGCTCAGCCGGTTCCTCTGCCTGGTCCAACATGCTTTTGAGACTCAAGGACCCAGAGACCTCCAAGAAGCCTCCTAGCATCCCAGGTCTGGGACCTGCTGGACAATTTCAGACACAGCTCAGAATCCAAGGCACCAGCCTGGTGGGCTCTCATATGCTTCATCGCCAGCAGAGAACTCTCCAGAGTCACCTTGGAACTGGAGCTGGGTCCGGTGGTGAGAACTAGCAGTGTTCTTCTAGAATGTTCACAAATATTTTAGGAAATGCAGGGGCCGGAGAGATAGCATGGAGGTAAGGCGTTTGCCTTGATGCAGAAAGTCGGTGGTTCGAACCCCAGCATCCCATATGGTCCGCTGTGCCTGCCAGGGGCGATTTCTGAGCATAGAGCCAGGAGTACCCGTGAGTGCTGTCGGGTGTGACCCCCCCCAAAAAAAAAGAGAGAAGAAAATACACATATATATGGGGAGGGGGAAAGCCCATCCCATTGCCCACCCCCCCAAAAAAAACCCAGCTTTCCACTTGCGCCCCCTCTCTTGCTCCAAGGACAGCATCAGCCCTCTGGAACAGCTGGAAACATTCTGCATTGGGAAGACGAACATTCCAGTCCCTCCAGCCTCCTCTCGCATCACTGGGCCGATGACGGATGAGGCGAGGGGCTGTTTGGGGGGGAAAACAATGCTTTCTCCATCTCTTTAAACATTTATTTCCTGCGTTTTCCAATCTTGCGACGCCTGCTCTGGGCCACGGAGGCCCAGGTGGTGTCGAATGTCGGGGCGAGAGGGCCCTGGAGGAAAGAAACTTCAATTATTTTCCTGTCTGAGTAAGTGGCAGAGCAATTCATCACAGGGGCCGCCGCAAATGTACTTAACTTCTCGACAGTCGGAGCCTTGAACCGAAACGTGGCTATTTCTTTGCTTGCCCTGCGTTTGCTTTTGCTTTTGTTTATGTTTTTGTTTTCCTGCCCTTCAGTCCTTCCACCCCCACTTTACTCACATCTTCAAGTCTGGGCAGAGCTGAAAGCTGCTTGGCAAAGCTTGTTGTCTGGGCACGGTGTGGATGTAGGTCTGACCACGGGCGGCATCAATGAGCAGGTGTCCGCAACTTTGCGAGCTGAGCAGAGAAATGACTCGGGAGGAAAAAAAAAAAAAATCACAGGCCCAGGTAGCAAGAGGGGACGGAGAAGGGCATCAGGGTCGGCGTGTGTGTATATGGCCAAATAGCCTTAAACCAGCCCAGGGATGGGCATAGAAACAACAAATGCAGCGAGGAAATCAGGATGGTTATTTGTTCTAAAAGGAGGGCTACCTGGTGTGTGTTCATAGATTTTTTTCCTACCTTATCATAACTTCAAGCATTATCTGTACTTGCACTTATTTATTTAAAAATATTATTTTGTTGTGTTTTTTTGGGGGATGGGCATCCAGCAATGCTCAGGGGTTACTCCTGGCTCTGTGCTCAGAAATTATTCCTGGCAGACTCAAGGAACCGTATGGGATGTCAGGGACTGAACCTGGGTCAGCCATGTGCAAGGCAAATGTCCTTCCTCCCTGTTGGACTATCTCTCAGGCCCCGATGGTATATGAATTTTTTAAAAGACACTGGTGAAGGGGGCCAGAGAGATAGCATGGAGGTAAGGCATTTGCCTTGCATGCACAAAGACAGTGGTTCGAATCCCAGCATCCCATATGGTCCCCCGAGCCTGCCAGGAGCGATTTTTGAGTGTAGAACCAGGAGTAACCCCTGAGTGCTGTCGGATGTGACTCAAAATCCAAAACCAAAAAAAAAAAAAAAAAATAAGACAATGGTGAAGCATACCTTCTAAACATACATACAGAAATAGATATAAAATTGATATACAGAGGCTGGAGCAATATGGTAGGGCACAATCATAGGGCTTTTGCCTTGCATGCAGCAGACCCCGGATAAACCCGGGTTTGATCCCCAGCATCCCATATGGTTCCCCGAGCATGCCAGGAGTGATTTCTGAGTGCAGAGTCTAGCAGTGGTCCTCAAACTATGGCCCTCGGGCCACATATTGTATTTGTATCTGTTTTGTTTCTTCATTGCAAAATAAGAGATATGCAGTGTGCATAAGAATTCGTTCATAAGTTTTGTTTTTACTATAGTCAGACCCTCCAATGGTCTGAGGAACAGTGAACTGGCCTCCTGTTTAAAAAGTTTGAGGACCCTGGACTCTAGAGTAACCCCTGAGTGCCTCCTGGTGTGGCCCAACCCACCCCTAATTGACATAGATACAGATAACATAGAACCTTAGTTTCAGGTGCAGAACAGACGTTTTTAAATCTTTCTAAGTAGTCAGGTCCCAAAGTGGAGCTAACACCCCACACTCTCATCATACATAACTTATGCTTTTTCCTCTTTCCAGGGGTGGCCTCTTAGCTGCTCTCAGACACACAAGACAAGAAGCACAAGCACGTGTCCAAGCTCTGTACGTGCCATGACCCGCAATATTTAATATGATCATAGTCGAATCCTTCAGCACCCGGGAAGCTTCCGCCACTGATCTCTGGACGCATCTCACTGTCTTCCAGTCAGTTCCCTGTATCCGTGAACCTGGTGTTGGAGCGTCTGTTTCTCCAAATTCTTTCTCAGTGAGATCATCAGACATTTCTTTCTCTGTCTGATTTGTCTCCTTGCGCAGGAGGCCCCTAATATCCATGCAGGTCACTGCAAATGGCGAGATTTCGTGCTTTTGCCTTTTTTGGGTGGATTTCTATAATGATGCACCCACAAACATGGGCTGTCTGGTACACACATCTTTCTGTACTTTCATTTCCTTAGTGCCTTCTAGGGTGAAAAGTCTCTCTCTCTCTCTCTCTCTCTCTCTCTCTCTCTCTCTCTCTCTGTGTGTGTGTGTGTGTCTGTCTCTGTCTCTCTGTCTCTGTGTCTCTGTCTCTGTCTCTGTCTCTGTCTCTCTGTCTCTGTCTCTCTGTCTCTCTGTCTCTGTCTCTGTCTCTGTCTCTCTCTGTCTCTCTGTCTCTGTCTCTCTGTCTCTCTGTCTCTCTCTCTCTCTGTCTCTCTCTCTCTCTCTCTCTCTCTCTCTCTCTCTCTCTCTCTCTCTCTCGATTTTGGGCCACACCCAGCGGCGCTCAGGGGTTACTCCTGACTCTGTGCTCAGAAATTGCTCCTGGCAGGCTCAGGGGACCATGTAGGATGCCACGGATCGAACCAGGGTCCATCTCGGGTCTGCAGCATGTAGGGCAAATGCCCTATTCCATGGGGCTTGAGAGATAGCAAGAGGATAGGGCCTTTGCCTTGCATGCTACTGATCCAGGTTTGATCCCCAGCACCCCATAAGGTCCCCCAAGCCTGCCAGTAGTGATTTCTGAGTGTAGAGCCAGGAGTAACCCCTGAACAACAGCGGGTGTGGCCCCAAAACCAAAAACCAAAAATAAGTAAATAAATAAAATGGAAAGAAAACACCAAGGTTACAAGGCTGTTCATATCACAATATTTTTCACAGATAAACTTGTTCATGATTGAGTTAGTCATCCATTATACAATAACCCTCACCAGCGTACAATTCCCATCACCGATGTCAAGAGCAAAACAGTCTTTGATCTCAATGGCTCCTTCTCCCAGCTCGCACCAAGAACCAGGAGCACTGTGGCAGGAATGTATAAAGGGAAACAAACAAACTTGCATTTCTGATCCAGCGTAGGGATCGGGAGACTTGGGAAGGAAGGTCACTCCAATCAGGAAATGAGTTAAGTCGATCTGGGAAGGGAGAAACCGAAAGCCAAAGACATGAGGCTGCGTGTGATGGGGGAACGAGGGACTGCGTTGCACGTGAGAGGGTGAGAAGGAACCTGGGGGTGGGTGGGAATGGTAGTGTGGAAGCCCGAGCACCGAAGAGTGAGTTCTCAAAGCAAAAACAAACAGAGTTGGAGGAACTTGGGCTTGTTTAGCATCAGTGGTGGGATGTTAGCTCGTCAGGCTGCTGTTAGCTCTTTGCTTTAACTCATGATTGAGTTAAAGTCAGGGCTGTCCATTTCAGATGCTCCACAGATGCACACATGGACCTATTTTGATAAACAGAACTTTTTGTTTGTTTTGTTTTTATGGGCGGGTGTTCACACCCAGTGACACTCAGAGGTTCCTCCTGGCTCTGCGCTCAGAAATCGCTCCTGGCAGGTTCAGGGCACCATATGAAATGCTGGGATTCAAACCAATGTTAGTCCTGAGTCGGCCGCTTGCAAGGCAAACGCCCCACTGCTGTGCTATCTCTCTGGCCCCACAAACTTCTTTTTTTATTTTGTTTGTGTCTGGGCCACATCTGGCTATGCTCAGGGCTTACTCCTGTTTCTGTGCTCAGGAATCACTCCTGGTAGGCTCAGGATATTCTATGGGATGCCAGGATCAGCCATGTGCAAGACAAATGCCTTATCCACTGTGCTATTGCTCCGAGTCCTCTTTTTATGGGGGGGGCAATAGAGCACAGTGAGAAGAGGCACCCCTTTGAGTCTCAGACACAGGCCACTCTGATTATCTCAAGCCTTGGCCCATCCACAGCCCACACACCACAATGGCTTTGGTTAGATTTTTTTCCCCCAAGTGTCTTTTTGCCGCAGATACAAATATTGACAATCTAGATCCATCGGTTGTTTCCAGAATTTTTCCCTCACTGCAGTTTTATTTTGAGGCCTAGTTGTCTTTGTTGTTGTCATCGCCATCATCATCTTCTTCGTCATAGGGTGGGGGTTGAATTCAAGTCTCACACACTGCTTTACTGGGCCTCAACCCTAACCCAGGTTTATTTTGTTTTGGGGCCACACCTGGCAGTGCTCGGGGGTTACTCCTGGCTCTCAACCCTGAAATCACTCCTGACAGGCTCAGGGACCTTATGGGACTCCTGGAATAGAACCCCGGCAGCATGCAAGACAAACATCCTACTGCCCTATTTTGTTTTAATTTTTGTTTTTGGGCCACACCCGGTGACACTCACGGGTTACTCCTGGCTATGCATTCAGAAATTGTTCCTGACTTGGGGGACCATATGGGACTCCTGGGGATTGAACCGTGGTCTGTTCTAGGCTAGCAGGTGCAAGTTAGACACCTTACGCCCTGCACCACTGCTCCAGTACCTTCTATTTGGGGGGGGGGGGTTGGGTCACACCCGGCAGCGCTCAGGGGCTACTCCTGGCTCCATGCTCAGAAATTGCTCTTGGCAGGCTCAGGGGAACCATACGAAATGCCGGGATTCGAACCACCGTCCTTCTGGATGCAAAGCAAATGCCTTACATCCATGCTATTTCTCCGGCCCCCAGCCCCTTCTATTTTTAACTTTTAAAAAAACTTTATTTAGGGGCTGGAGAGATAGCGTGGAATTAAGGTTTTTGCCTTGCATGCAGAAGGACGGTGGTTTGAATCTCGGCATCCCACATGGTCCCCTGAGCCTGCCAGGAACAATTTCTGAGCGTAGAGCCAGGAGTAACCCCTGAGCACTGCCGGGTGTGATCCAAAAAAACAAAAAAACAAAAACAAAAAAAAACTTTATTTATTATTTATTTATTGATTGATTTTTTGGGCCACACCTGGTGGCGCTCAAGGGTCACTCCTGGCAGGCTCGGGGAACCCTCTGGGATGCCAGGGGTCGAAGCTGGGTTGACCATGTGCAAAGCAAGTGCCCTCCCTCTCCCTTATGCTATCACTCTAGCCCTCCCAAATATTTTTCTAAAACTCAACTATTTGGGCCTGGCGACTCCACCTCCCTTCCTGTGCTGTTGGATTGTTCTGTCCCTTCTGATGAGCATTCAGGGCCCTATCACCCTCTCTCTGTGACAGATGTGGAGCAGGACTGTCCCAGGACGGAACCTGTCTATGGAAGAACTGAACCCCAGAGAAGTTTTGTGCCTGCTCAGAGCTGCTCAGGCCTGCCTGGCGAAGGGCCCTTCAGATCTGGCTGCCCAGAAATAGCGTCAGCCTTGGCAACCGTGGAGCCCAGGGGTTAGGCAACCGCGCTGCCCCATGTGTCTCTGCGGAAAGGAATGCAAGAGCGTCAGAAACGTGCCCCGAGTTTTAACCAAGGGGAGCAGCGGTGACTCAGAGACTGGAGTTATTTGCTCCCAGAGAAGCTGGACTCAGGTGGGGCTGCCCCTTAGACTCCTGGAGCCTGAGGGTTTCTCCAACCCCAGAAAGCAACATAGGACAACAGTGTGAGGTTTTGAGGCTCCCCACGGAAAGCTGGTTCTTCCCCTGGTCTTACTTTGAATACATTTTATTTTATTTATAATTATATAAAATACATCTCCTCCCCCACTTTCTCCCTCCCTTCCTTCATTTCTACCTGTGTTTTTGGACCACACCTGGCGGCGCTCAGAGGTTACTCCTGGCTCTGCACTCAAAAACCAATCCTGGCAGCATCGGGGGACCATATGGGATGTCGGGGATTGAACCCAGGTCCATCTCAGGTCAGCTGGTCTTAACCAATGGCCCAATGCTTCCGTGTTTGGGGCCTGGTGCTTCTTCTGGGTGTTTGGGGAGATCCATGCCATGGGATCCACCCCTGATCCTTGCACCTGCAAGTTGCTATTTATTGGGCACTAAGACTATTTTATTATTATTATTGTTATTATTATTTTTGGGTCACATCCAGCAGTGCTCAGGGGTTACTCCAGACTCTACGCTCAAAAATCACTCCTGACAGGCTTGGGGGACCTTATGGGATGCTGGGATTCGAACCACCATCCTTCTGCATGCAAGGCAAACGCCCTACATCCATGCTATCTCTCTGGCCCCCAAGATCATTTTATTTAATTTGAGGGCCAGATCTGTTTATGCTCAGGGCTCACTCCTGGCCTATAATATTATGTGGTGCCAGGCATGGAAGCAGGTGTCTGCCGCATGGAAAGGGAAGTGCCCTCTCCCCAGGACTATCCCTTCCGCCTCTGGATGTGGGGGAAAGAGGGGGACTGTCCTGTCAGATGGCAGAAGCACTTTCACCTTTAATCCCCTGTAGTGTTAAATAATTAATGATGGTGGTGGATAGTGAAGGATGGAGGCCTTTGTCCTTAGGCCCCAGCCACGTGGCTTCATCCCCCATCAACCGGCGGGTCTGGGGTCCAGGAAAGCGACGGGTATTGAACTCACTCACAGGCAGGCATCAGGAAGCATCAGCTTTATTCATCCCTATCCACGACATGTGTGGCCTCTATCATAACCTTTGAAGCATTCAGCCATTCTTAGCCCTGCATCTTAACTCCTGTCAGCCATCTTCCCTTTGACCTCCATGCTGGTCAAAGACCAAAAAGAGAGCTAATCCCCTCTGGTCCATACCTTATCTACCTTTTCCAAGACCCCTCCCAGGAATGGGCGGGGTCTTGCAGGTAAGGTCAAGTTACCTAGGGAGAAAGGGTGGGGGGTGAGGCTTCAATCCCCCAGTGAGTGAGAAAACAAGATGCATGACTTGGTGCTGGAGTGATAGCACAGCGGTAGGGAGTTTGCCTAGCATGCGGCTGACCCCGGATGAACCCGGGTTTGATCCCTGGCATCCCATAAAGTATCCTGAACCTGCCAGGAGCTATTTCTGAGCCTGCAGAGTCAGAAGTAACCCCTGAGCGCCGCTGGGTGTGGCTTCAAAACCAATCAATTAATAAAGTTTAGAAGAAAACTGGACAAACAAAAATAAATAAATAGGGACCGGAGAGATAGCACAGCGGTGTTTGCCTAGCAAGCAGGCGACCCAGGACCAAAGGTGGTTGGTTCGAATCCCGGTGTCCCATAGGGTCCCCCGTGCCTGCCAGGAGCTATTTCTGAGCAGACAGCCAGGAGTAACCCCTGAGCACCGCTGGGTGTGGCCCAAAAACCAAAATAAATAAATAAATAAATAAATAAATAAAAAATAAATAAATAAAGACGCACCCACCAGACTCTGAAAAATTGTGACCACTGGGTCAGCTCAGTTACAACGGCGAGTGGGTGGATGGGGTGGGAGTGGAGTGCAGAGAGGGACCAACGCAGCTCTCCCTGCAGCAGTTCTGGGACTGGCCCCCAATAGCCCCCAGGATCCCCCAGCTCCATCGGGAGGATCCCTCAGACGAAGGCCAGATCCCAGCAGGAACTGGACCTCGCAGCTCCCAGCAGGAACTGGACCTCGCAGCTGTCTGTCTCCAAGTTCTGTGCATTCTCCACACCCTCTGGCTCGTCCCCCTTCCCACACCAGATCACCCAGACACTTTGCTCCTTCCTTTAGGGGTGGGGTGCACCCAGTCCCGTCTGCTCAATAGGAATTCCGGGACCTGGACCGCCCTCCGGGTCCAGAAATTCCTGCCTCTCTTTGCAGCGCTATCCAGGCCGGGACGCGCCCGCCCAGGACGCACTGGAGTGGACCCCGCCGCGAGCCTCCCGCGCTGACCCCCCAAACCCGCGTCCAGCTCGCTCACAGTCTATGAGGGGGGTCCGGGGGCCCTAGAGTTCCCGCCGGCCTAGAAACGGAAAGAGAAAAAAAGAAACTCGGAACGCGCCTCCCGGTCCCGCCCCGCGCGTCTCCGCCCAAGTTCCAGGGGGGCCAGTCCTTGGCCAGTCCTGGGCGCGCCGGGGCTGGTGCCCGGGGGTGCGCCTTGGGGTCCCTCCGGGGCTCCTCTGGCGCCTTAAGCCGGGGCTGGGGTCTGCAGCCGGCGGGGACACCCCAATACCCTGGGAGCGGGAGTCCCGGGCGCGCGTCCTTCCTGGCCAACCTAGCCAGGGGCGGGCGCGGGGCGGGCGCGGACACGGTCCCAGCCTCGGCCCCGACGTCGACGGGGCGGGGAAGAGGCGTATAAAAGGGCCTCGGAGCCCGCCCCGCAGAGTCGGACAGAAGGACAGACGGACGCAGCTCCGGGGGGACACACACCCCGACGCGCGCGGGGCTTGGAGAGGCTTGGAGACGAGTGCGCAGGGGACGGAGCCACAGGACCGCGCGGATCCCAACCGGGGACAGACTTTGGACCGGCCCGGGCTCCTCCGGACGCCCTCGGGGCCCAGCCCAGGCCCCCGGGAGCCGCCCCGGCTGGGCGCACGGACGGACGCAAGGACAGCCGGCCGGTCATGCCCGGCGCCCCGCATGGCGTCGGCGGTGTTTGAGGGCACGTCGCTGGCCAACATGTTCGTGCGCGGCTGCTGGGTGAACGGGGTGCGCAGGCTGGCGGTGGGGCGGCGCGGGCGCGAGGAGGACTTCTTCGAGATCCGCACCGAGTGGTCGGACCGCAGCGTCCTCTACCTGCACCGCAGCCTGGCCGACCTGCGCCGCCTGTGCCAGCGCCTCCGCGACGCCTTCCCCGACGACCGGCCCGAGCTGCGCCAAGGTGCGGGGCGCGCTCGGGGACGGGGGCGCGGGGTGCGGGTTGGAGTCTGGAGTTGGGGGCGCGGGCTTTGGGGCGCGCAATGCCTCTCCAAGGTGCGGGGTTTGGGACAAGCAGTGCCAAGCCAAGGTGCGGGGATCGGGGAGTGCAATGCCTCTCCAAGGTGCGGGGTTTTGGGACAAGCAATGCCTCTCCAAGGTGCGGGGGTTTTGGGACAAGCAATGCCAAGCCAAGATGCGGGGTCTGGGGCGCGCAATGCCTCTCCAAGGTGCGGGGTTTGGGGACAAGTAATGCCAAGCCAAGGTGCGGGGATCGGGGAGTGCAATGCCTCTCCAAGGTGCGGGATTTGGGGTGTGCAATGCCTCTCCAAGTTGCGGGGTTTGGAACAAGCAATGCCAACCCAAGGTGCGGGGTTCGGGGAGTGCAATGCCCCTCCAAGCTGTGGGGTTTGGGACAAGCAATGCTTATCCAAGATGCGGGGTTTGGGAAGCGCAGTGCCTCGCCAAAGTGCGGGGTTTCGGGGCGCGCAATACTTGGCTAAGGTTCGAGCCCGAGTTTGGAGTTAGGGGTGCAGGGTTCAGGACCCGCAATGCTTGGCCAAGGTGCGGGATTCGAGGAGCGCAATGCTTCCACTCTGTGCGGGATTCGGGGCGCGCAATACTTTTCCAAGATGCGGGGTTCAGGGCGCACAATGCTTGACCAGGGTGCGAGGTTCCGAGTGCGCAATGCTTGACCAAGGTGCGGAGTTCGGAACTTGCAATGTTTGGCCAAGGTGCGGGCCTGAGCTTGGAGTTGGGGACCCGGGGGGGACCCGGGGTGCCGCCCTTGTCCCGGTGCGCAGGAAGGACGCGGAGGGGTGTGATCCGGGGATCCCTTCTCTCTCCGGAGAAACGCTCAGAGGAGGCTTTGGATAGTGCGGGATGGGCTGGGGTACCGTGGGGTGGGGTTGGGACCACGGGACAGTGGCTTGGCGCGTGCCGGTCGCAAGGATCTGGGCTGTCTCTTCTGTCCTAGGCCCAGGACAGGGGACAGTCCCCCTGTTCCCACCCAGAGGGAAGGCAGGGTCTGCAGGATTGCAGGGTGGGCGTCTTGATCCTCCGTGTCGCTTCCCGGAACCGCTGAGGTGGCCTTGCAGGGACCCTCGGCTGCCCGGCTGTGTGGGGAGCAGAGTGGACGGTCCTCCGGGACTGGGTGGGTCTCCCCGGCTCCTGCCACGCAGCGCGTCCCTTGCCTGGTGGGGACAGGCGGTCTCCGCCCTGAGGGGTGGTCCTTCGTGGTCCCCCAGGTCTTGTGACCCCATCCCGGTCCCGCCCGTGGGGACTCGCTTCCCTTCCCTTCCGTTAAGGAAACTGTTTGGCTGGACCAGGAGGTGGGGCTGGAGAGGAAGTGGGAGAGCAGACTGGGAAGAGAAGTTGGGGCAGGCGCTGGGATCAGGGTCTGTTTGGGTCGGATTCTCAGGAGTTTGACTGATTTTCCCCTTGGAGAAGGGGTGTCACCCCATCTCTGGGACCTCTGTCAGAGAAGGGAACCTGGTAGAACTTTGGGGTGCAACGACCTTCATTTTCAGAGGGTCCCCTGAGTCCCCCATCTTCCCAGTCTTGAGATGGACTCTTGCCCGCCCGTGGGGGTCCCTCTGTGAAGGGGGATTCTTACCTCACCATCAGCAGGTGGGAAGGTGTTTTGGGGGGGAGGGTCTCTGCCTTCCAGGATCCTCTGGGCCCCAAATCTTTGGGGGTGGCTGAGTGTTGCCCTCAGGTGTACACCCAGCTTGTGTTTCTCATCTGAACCTCAATTTCCCCATAAGACCCCAAGTTCTCACCTGAACCCCAAGTCTCTCACCCGAGCCCCAAGTTTCTCATTTGAACCCCAAATTTCTCACCCAAGCCCTGAGTTAACATCTGAACCTCAAGTGTCATTACACCTGACCCCCAAGTTTCTTGTCCGAGCTCCTGTCAAGACTCTCCAAAGACGGGGCAGCCTTGTCTCAGAACCTGGCTCTCCCTGGAACTGTCCTCTCTGGAGTGGACTCTGAACCTCCGCTGTGCTCCTTAGCCACCCCGGGAATCCCCATTTGTCTGTCCCTTCCTCAGGCACCTCACCCTGTTTTCTTTCTTGGGGACAGAAGAAGTGAGGAAGTAAGTGATGTTGGGAGTCTGGGAACAGGGACCCCCATACCTGAGGCGACAGGCGGAAGGGTCACCCCCACCCTGAAGCCCAGTAGGCGGGGAACATGCTCCACCCCAGCCTTGTGAGTCCTAACTGGATCAGGGCTGGATTCCTGTGGTGTAGACCAAGGGGGTGTGAGTCTGGGGCGAGTGGCTGGGAGGGTGGGGACAGCAGGGAGGTCCTGACAAGGTCCTGGACGTCACAGGGAGGTGGCCTCCTGTGTGGGGCCATTCAGAAACAGATTATTCTCAGTGTTTGCCAGGTCTATACTGCCGCCCTCAGTGCCTCCCTGTGTGGTGGGAGCTGTGTCTGTCTCTGAGTGGGAAAGAACAGACGGTGGTGTCAGGGTTCCTACCAGCACCCCCTCTCCTCCTTATGGGGCAGGGAAGCCCATTGGAAGGATGCATCTCAGGTGTTGTGGCTCGAATCCCAGGACACCAGGGAAGTGGGTTCCATGTTAAACTCCCCTGAGTGGGGCTGGAGAGATACCACAGCAGTAGGGCGTTTGCCTTGCATGCGGCTGACCCGGTTCAATTCCGGCATCCCACATGGTCCCCCCGAAGCCTGCCAGGAGCAATTTCTGAGTGCAGAGCCAGGAGTAACCACTGAGAACCGCAGGTTGTGACCCTCCCCAAAATAAAATAAATAAACTCCCCTAAGTGTGGAGACGACCTCCATCCCTCCCTTGCAGACTTGTCTTTGTGGGTGACGAGGTTGGAAGCCCAAATGGTACTGCCATCTTGGTCCAGGGCTGGACCAAGTCCTAGGAGGGAGTGAGGAAGCCCCAACCTCCCCACTTGTAATTTTGGATCTGGGGGCAAGAAAAGTGCACTGTGTCCTGGTTGCCTCGGATGGTGCACAGGACGACTCTTTTCCTATTGCTGTGCATGGAGTCAGATGAGAGCCTAGTTATTTCTTGTTGGCAGAGCGGGAGTTCAAGGTTTGCACGGGGGGGGGGGGGGGGGGGGCGCCTGTTTCTGGAGGGGCCTCGCTCCAGCCCTCTCCTGCCCTCAGTCACGCTTTTTTTTTTTTTTTTTTTTTTTGAATCTGACCTGCCCTTGCTCACTCCTCTCTCAGGGTTCCAATTCTCCCTCCTCTTTCTCCATCTTTCCAGGGTGCTACTTCCTGGGGTGGGGGATGTGTCTCCTGGCAGCCCCTGTTGCTTTTTTCTCACTCTGCTACCCAAATGGGGTCACTTCTGGGACTGAACCTCTCCTGGGCTCCCACTGCTCTGGGACTTGGGCCGGGCATGGCCTACTGGTTCCGATACTGACATCTGGGGATGTTTCCCTAGAGGCTCTGGACTGGTCCTGTTTCTACTCTGCTTCCCTCCACTCTTCAGTGGCTTCGGGGTTCCGTGGGGTCGACCCTCTGGTGCTGCGTGTGGCCCTGCCCACAGTGTCACTCTCCCCAACCCGTGATCTGGGGTCCTTTGTGGTGGGAATTTCCAAGATGCTTCGGTAGGCTTTGTCTTCTTGGTGGCCAGACTTGCTTGAGTTTAGTTGTGTGTGTGTGTGTGTGTGTGTGTGTGTGTGTGTGTGTGTGTGTGTGTGTGTGTCATTGGGATCCTTCCTTTATCTGTGGTGCTTGCATGAATGTGTCTGGCTCATGTCTGGAGTCACACACACTGGTGTCACTGTCAGCAGAGCTGCTGATGAGTCGAGTACGTGGGCAGCACTGGGCGGCAAACTCAGGGCCTTCAGTCGCAGGGGAAGGACATTTGGCAACAGGCCACCTCGAGGCCTTACAAGGATTCAAAAATCGGGGAGCTAGAGAGGGCGAGCATAGTGGGGAGGACACTTGCCTTGTTCTAGAGTGCCCCGATGCCTCATCTAGTATCCCAAACCCTGGCAGGAGAGATCCATGATCGCAGACCTGGGGTGTCAGCCCTGAGCACTGCCAGGCTTGGCCCAGAAACCAAAGAAAAGAAAATGGCATTTCAAGGGTCTGAGCAATAGACTAGTAGGGAGGGAGTTTGCCTTGCATGCATCTAAGCTGGGTTCAATCCCGGGCATCCCATAGGGTCCCCTGAGCACTACCAGGAGTGATCCCTGAATGCAGAGCCAGAAGTGACCCTTGTGCACTTTTTGGGTGTGGCCACAAACAAACAAACAAAGTGGCATTTCAGTTCCTGATGCTGAAAATCCAGCCCTTGAGGCAACAGAATCTCCGTTCCGAGTTGCTCTGAGCCTTGACCCAACCTCTTTCCCGTCACACGGTGGAATTTATAGCCTGGTTGGGGAGCACCTCCTGAGCACGCACGGGCCGGCCCAAAAGGTCTAGCCCAGAGGCTGGCAGTGCTTGGGCAGATCCAGCCTTGCCCCCTGTGGCTTTTGGGTTCGGCTTCGGAAAGTTTCAGTAATCAGCGAGAGATTTCAGAGATCTTTGTGTGAGAGAGAGATATTCAGAAGGAATGGGGGTAGGGGGTTAGGCGGTGGGCCTGTGGGTTGGGAAGAGGAAGCGGAGTGGAGAAGGGGGACGAGGAGGAGGAAGGAAGAAAGAGAACAAGAAAGGGAGGAAGAAGTTTGGAAAGAGGAGGAGGAGGGAAAGGAAGAGGAAGGAGGAAGGGGAGCAGGAGGAAGAAGAACAAGAAGGGAGGAAGTTGAGGGCAGCCAGCAGGGCAGGGAAGCAGGTGGGAGTTGGGGGCTGGGAGAGGAGAGGGGAGACCAGGGGAGGGGAAGAGAAGTGACCCCACTGTGGGTGGGGGGGGCAGCAGAGGGCTCTGAACCTTCTGCTGATCTAGGGTGGTCCCCCCCCTTAAGACACAGGTCAGGCGTCCTTACCACTGGCGTACCTGCACCCAAAGGCCTGGGCTCTCACCAGAGCTTCCTGGTCACAGGCCTTCAGCGAATGGACTCAGCCAGGTCTGAACCACCAACGCCCCCCAGGGACTGAATGGGGAGGATCTGGGCTGTGTCTGAGGGGTGCAGACCTCCGACAGCCCCAGGTATCCCAGGTGTCTGGGAGCTGCAGAATCCCGAGTTCATAATAGAGTGAAAACAGCTCAGATGAACCGGTTCGTGTCTCAGAGCAGTCTTGGGGCCTCTGTCTGGGGCCAGCTCCCCCAGCACCAAACCCACCTCCCCTCTTCTGGGGGTTTCAAGCCTCAGGGGGTCCTGGAGTACCCCCAGGTGGGTCTGTGTGAAATATCTTCCATGTAAGATATTGGTTTGCCATGCTTTCTTTGTTTTCGTTTTAGGGCCACACCCGGTGATGCTCAGGGCTTACTCCTGGCTCTGAACTCAGGGGCTCGGGGTACCCTGTGCGATGCCAGGGGTAGAACCCAGGTGAGCCTCCTGCAAGGCAGATGCCCTGTCCACTATCCTCTCTCTCTGGTCCCTCTTCTTCTCTCCACTGTTCTGTGCAGGGTCCTGGCCCACACCAAGTTAGCCATACAAATACCTACCCTCACCCCGTCCTTGATTTTCAAGGCTGAGTCCGAGAGAAGGTACCGGCTGTAGTGTTTGGGGGTGCCAGACCCCAGATATTTAACTGCAGGATCAGAACCAGGAAAGGTGGGGCCCTGTGTGTAACTGGGTACAAAGACAAAAATGCTTCAGGATTTTCCTGAAGTTTTCCATCCTAAACTCGCTTGGTTCTAAAAGTCTTTGACTGGCATAGAGAATGGGAAAGCCTGAGTCTAGCTTTCATGTGCGTGATTGGCTGCATGGAGAGAAATAAACCCCAAAAATTGTCCCCAAGTTGGGGCCGGAGAGAGCACAGCGGTAGGGCCTTTGCCTTGAACGAGGCCTACCTGGAACAGACTTGGGTACAATTCCTGGCATCCCATAGGGTCCCCTGGGCCTGCCAGGAGAGATTTCTGAGCTCAGAGTCAGGAGTGACCCCGAATACCACCGGGTATGACCCCGGAAAAGCAAAGCAAAGCAAAAACAAAAACAAAAACAAAAACTGTCCCCAAGTCCCTCCTGTCTGCCTGGCTCACTGGAGAAGCGGCGGCTGTGTGAGGCGCCACCGCCCCCTGCTGGCGAGAGCGGGGAGGACACGTACCTAACCAAAGTTGTTTTGTGTCTTTTGGGGGTGAATTCTGATTCCATTGATCGATTGATTGGTGGATACTCGGACCTTGGACGCCCCTGGGCTCTTTTACCCACTGCCTCAAACCCCCCAGAGTCACTTTCCCAACGAATTCTCCTTCCCACTAGCAACTTTCAAGGTGGGAAAACCCTGGGGGTGCAGGCTATCTGGTCACTGCAACTGAACTTGAAAATTCCCTTTCCTAGGGCTGGACAAGAGCGGAGCAGGAGGGAGGGCAGGGAGCAGGTGGCCAAACCGGGTTCCACCCCGGCATCCCTTAGGGTGCCCCGAGCATGGCTAGGAGTGACCCCTGAGCTGGACGCGACCCCCCCAAAAAACCAACCCCCCCTCCACATAATTTCTTCTTTCCTGCTCTTTGGCCATCCTTGTCACCAGCAGAGTTGTGTGTGTGTGTGTCTGTCTGTCTGTGTCTGTGTGTATCTGTGTGTGTGTGTGTTTGTGTGTATGTCTGTGACGAAGTTTTAGCTGTGGTGCCGTGGGGGTCACACACCAGGTTTTGAGGGTCCCAGTGGATTCACACAGTGCTGAAAGTGCTCCGACACATGTTTTCACACACGTGATAACACATGGCTGGGGAGCCACACATGCCATTTTAGTTGTGCTTGGGGGGAATGTATCCCTTTGTGGTGCCCTTGTGCCAGGAACTATGGCCGCAGCACTGGGCACAGGCAGGGCTGGGGGTTTGGACTCACGACCACACGCTTCCAGGCAGGAATGTGAGACCTCGAGGTTTCCCCACAGCCTTTCAACCCCACTTGGGGGTGGAATCAGACCTCGGTTGTTTCTGCTGCCATCGGGCCACATCTGGAAAAGCAGGACCCGAGCTTGGGTTCAGGGACGGTCCATGGGAGGCATTGCCGGGCCAGTGGGCTCTGTCCACTGCCCAGCCTGTGGGTGCTGCCCCCTGCCTGTCCCTGCACCTTCTGGGGCAAACTTCAGGGTACTGTACAACAGTGGGTAGGGCCAGGTACTTAGTAGTGAATCTGGCTTGCTGGGGAGGGGGACTCTGGGGGACAGTCTGGGGGAATTCTTTATATTTTCCTTCCATCTTTCCAACCCGCTGTGACAGCTGCACCCCACTTTCTGAATTGAGGGGACGTTTATTCATCAGGACCGAGGGATGCCAGAGAGCTGGGATCTGGTGTCGGGGAGTTCTATGGGCCAGCAGGGTCCTGCTGTCTCTGTCTCAGTGGGGAGCCACCCCCTTTCATGAACCAAGACCCCTCTTGTGAGAGGCTATGAGGGGAGCTGGGGGATTTGGGGGCCCGAGGGACCCAGAGCCAGGGATGCTGCATCCCTCAGGCCAGTCACCAGCTCACTGATAACAGGATGCAACTTGGATGGGGAGAAGTGGCCAGGTGTGTGTGTGTGTGGGGGGGGGTGCCACAGGCTCTGGGATCACTATGCAAAATTACAGGGACTTGCTTTGGTGCCTCCTGCTGGCCAGAGCACCCCTCCTGCATGCCTGGAGGGCACCCAGTGGAGGAGGCTGCATATGGGGGCGAGTAGGGTGGTCTGTTCAGCTCCCCAGGACCCCCAGGTGTGGTCTGAGTTTCACCGAGGGCGAATGGTGGGCTTCCTCTCTCTTTTTCTATTTCCCTGTCTCCTCTCTGTCTTCTCTTCCTCTTTCCCTCTCTTTCTCTCTCCCACTCTCTGTCTTTCTCTGTCTCTCTCCTATCTCCTTCTCTCTCTCTCCTCCTCCCTTTATTCCTAACTCCCTTCATCCCAATCTCTCTCTCTCTCTCTGTCTCTGTCTCTGTCTCTCTCTCTCTCTTGCACCTTCACATTCTTTGTTGTTGTTGGATTATTTATTTATTTATCTATCTATTTATTTATCTATTTATTTATTTATTTATTTTTGACGCTTAGAGGTTACTTCTAGCTCTGCTCTCAGAAATTGCTCCTGGCTTGGGGGACCATCTGGGACACCGGGGATCGAACAAGGTTCATTCTAGGTCAGGTCAGCCACGGGCAAGGCAAATGTCCTACCGTTGCACCACTGCTTCGGTCCCTGTTGTTGGATTTTTGTTTTGTTTTGTTTGTTTTTTTTGGGGGGGGGGCTACACCTGGTAGCACTCAGGGGTTACTCCAGGCTCTGCTCTCTGAAATCGCTTCTGGCAGGCTCAGGGGACCATATGGGATGCTGAGGATTGAATCCAGGTCCGTCCAGGTCGGCCACATGCGAGGCAAATGACCTATTGCTGTGCTATCGCTCCAGCCCCCACATTCTTTTTGGGGGTGCTCACACCCGACAGTGCTCAAGGGTTCCTCCTGGCTCTGCCCTCAGAAATTCCACCAGCTGGTGCCCAGGGATGCCAGGGATCGAACCCAGGTCAGCCTCATGCAAGGCAAATGTTCTCTCCGCTGTTCTATTGCTCAGGGCTCTGCACAATCATTTTCAAGCCTCTGATGTTCCACTTGACTTCCCACACGAGTGGCCACTTCTTCTGCCAACATCTCGAGGTCTCCTCACACCCCATGTCCTCCCCACTGTGGCCAGCCCAGCTGTGGACCAACCAGCTCGCAGCTCTGTGGCCTTCTGACCATTGGCTGTCCCCTAAGCGTCTTTGCACCCACACCCAGGGGCCGCCCCTCCTCCGGACAGTCCAGCTGATTTCGTCCTTGTAGTGGCAAATTCAGGGCCTACAAAGTTCCGCCGCAGTGAACAGGACAGGACCACCAATGTCCCTTCAGAATCGGACTTTCGGGTCCTGAGGGGGTGTTTTTCCTGCCTGCCCAGTTGGTTCAGACCTCTGGGTGCTGGGTCAGGGCCCCCATGAGCCAGACCCTTGGGTTGTTCTGGAAAAGGGCAGTTTCCTCCTGAAGAAGGCGTATCTGGGATCCCCAGGATCCTTCCAGCAGGATGGGGCCTGGTGAAGAGGTCTGTGGATATGGGGGTGCCCGCCTTAAGCCCTGCACAGGTGCTTGTAGGGTTACCAGACCTTCTGTCATGCGGCTCCCTTGTCCGCCATTTGGGGATGGGGACCCCAGGCTCGAAGGGAACCTTTCTGGGAGTCTGGAGCAAGCAATGGGGGCGGTCAGTGCCTCCAGATGCCTTTGTCTTCATGAGGGTCGAACTGGGGCTCCTGCGGGTACAGCATGTCAGGGTCTGTGGGCTCCGGGTCAGACTCTCCTTGACTGTCTGCTGTCCCGTCCCCAGGGCTGTTGGCCATCAGGGACGCCCGGGACATGGAAGCACGACTCAACGAGGTGGAGAAGCTGCTGGCCACGGTCGTGGGCATGCCAGGCAAGGTGGGCATGGACAAGGGGATGGGGATGGATGGGAGGATGGGGAAAACAGGGTAGAGGGACAGGGGGACGGGTCAGGGGGGGCAGAGCCGGTGCCCCGCCCTGTGCATCCTGGGCCGAGGCAACTGCGGGGCCGAGACAACCCTTCTCCTAGACTGATGGCAGAGGGTCACTACCGAGTGATGCCTCCTCCAGCCTGACGGTGGAGGTCATTCCCAAGTGACGCCCCCAGATTGATGGTGGAGATTGTGCCTGAGTGACACCTTCCCAGCTTGATGGAGGTGCTTCGTGAATGATGCTTCCAGTCTGACGGTGGAGATCACTCAGGAGTGACGCCCCCCTCTGTTTGAGGGTGGGGTCTCTCTGAGCACTCCCCGAGTGACGCCTGCCCTCCCTAGTACTCCAGGTCCGAAGTGGTGCTGACCTTCTTCGAACGCTCTCCCCTGGACCAGGTGCTCCGGGACGAATCTGTGCACAGGATCCAGCCCAGCATCCAGAGCCCCGCCAAGATCTCAGGTGAGACCCCGGGGCTTATGGGGTGCCTGTGTGCCACTTCCCTGCAGCCGTCCATGGAGCAGGGGTTGCTCTTGGGTCTCGGTACCCAACTCACAGAACCTTTACTACGGGGACGGGCAGTTCAGTGGGCAAATCCTGAGGGCACGTGGGATCTGGTGGCTTCTCGGACCCAGGATGGGGCAGAAGGGGTGGCAGGCAAGGACGTAAGTCACTGTCCCCTCCACTTGCCACCTTAGTGGGCATGGGCTGGGGCCCCACCTCTGCCCAGTGTGGGGTGCCCAGGATGCCCAGCAGAGGGTGCCAGGCTCTGCCTCTTGGCTTCTCACCTGCCACTTTTCCTTCCCAGAAATCATGAGATCCAATGGGTTTTGCCTGGCAAATACAGAGACGATAGTCATCGACCACAGTTTACCCAACGGGAAGGAGCAGCGGTTGGGCGTGGAGCGAGACGAGGGCCTGTGAGTATGGGCGGGCAAAGCCGGAGAGCCTCTGGGTGTGGGTGGCTGTAGCTCAAGGCACCCCGAAAGGAAGGAAGGAAGGAAGGAAGCTGTGGCCGGAACTGGGGCATTCCTGGCTGCATCCGGGCACTGATTTAGCACCGGCCTTTTCTCACCAACGTGGCTTGGTCTGTGCAATCAACAACCACCCAGTGTTTGTGCCCAGGGGCTGGTGAGAGGGCAGGAGACCTGTGGCCTGCTATAGGCCCAGGCTGTGTTGTGCTGGCCTCGGCCTCCTTAGAAGCTTTTATCACCTTTGTCTGCGGGCACCACTGTGGTGGGGTGTCCACATAGGGACCCCTTGCCTCCCCATACCCCTTCTCTGATGTCATCCCCCATCTTTGGGGGTTCCTGAGGTGCTGAGGAGGCCCCCACTGATGATTCTGGCCCCCGGGTCTGCTGCTTTAGCCCTGCTGTGTGGAGATTCCCCAGGGTGCTGAGTGAACGCTGAGACCTCAGGGTGAACCCCTGAAGGAAGCGTCAGATGGTCTGGGAGCAGATGCCAACTCACCTTTCCCCCCAAACACACACGGGAGTGGCACATTGTGTCCATGAGTACATCCAGGGTCTGTAGCCCGCCTGCCACTTCTCCCTGTGGCCCATCCCTGAAGGAGCAGACCCCACACGTACACACATCTCATGGCAGAGGGGTCCAGGAGAGGCCCCCTGTTGCCTCCACACCTCCTCCTGCCCTGGACAGGCCATTGTTAGAAGCCAGTGGGAAGGGGAGTCCCTGTTTCCAGTCTTTCCCATGGATGATGCCCACCCCAGGAGCAGGTTGACTTCCCTCCAAGGGCCGAGAACACCCCCTCTCCTGCGACCCCTTGGCTGTGTCCCTTGGAGTGTCCCTTGGCTGGAGATCAGACTTATTGATATTTCAGTCTGGCCTCTGTCACCCCCTGAGCCCTGTGGGCCCCACCGAGCCTTTTTCTGAGCCTGGTATCACTCCCTGGGACCTGCCCTTCATACCCACTGCCCCCCTGGCCCCCACTTCCGAAGCTGGGTCCAGCGGCCAGACCAAACCCCTTTGTCCTTCCCATCTCAGGTTCTCAAATGACGACGATGACGAGTTTGGGCCGGAGCTGGCGGATGGCGACGACCCCACGGCCTATGTCACTAACCTGTCTTACTACCACCTGGTGCCCTTCGAGACAGACATCCTGGACTGAGTGACCCTGAGTGGCACGTCTCGTCTCGTCCTGGTTGTACCCTTAGCTCTGCTGCCACCTGCTGCCCTGGGCACAGTTGGAATCCCCAGATGTCCAGTTGGGGCTTCGTGGCCGGGGCTGACCCAGGAGTGACTCAGTTGTGACCAGGAGTGCAGGGCCGTCATGACTGCCTTCTCTGTTCACTGAACAGTAGCCAGGCTGGGCTGGCCCACACCAAGTGCCTGCAGGAAACTCATTGTTTCTGTCGCCGCCATCGCCAGGATGCTCCAGGTGTAGGGGAGCCCTCGCCTGCGTCACAAGGCCCCAACACCACCTGGCACCCGCTGAGCCATCCTACCCACTGTTCCCCCACTGTCGGGCTCAGCCTGTCATGTGAGACGCTGCGTTCTGGGGCTGTGCCATAACTGTGGCATCCTCAGGGCCGGGCCCGTGGCTCGTGTTTCTGTTGTTCATCGTCTGTCTGGAAACTGGGCCCGGGACCAGCTGAGGGAGAGCGTTTCAGATGGTCCTTAAGAGATCTCCTGGCGGGCCGGGCGGTGGCGCTGGAGGTAAGGTGCCTGCCTTGCCTGCGCTAGCCTAGGACGGACCGCGGTTCGATCCCCCGGCGTCCCATATGGTCCCCCAAGAAGCCAGGAGCAACTTCTGAGCGCATAGCCAGGAGTAACCCCTGAGCATCACAGGGTGTGGCCCAAAAACCAAAAAAAAAAAAAAAAAAAAAAAAAAAAAGAGATCTCCTGGCCTGCCAGTGTCTGCCCCATGGGCGTGAGTGCGTCTTCTTCCCGTCCGCCAGGGCTCATGACAGCTGCTGGGGCCCATGCTGGCCCTCTGTGCCCTGTCATAGCTCTGTGGGGGTCACTGGGACCCATGGTCGGGGCTCCATGTCTCCCCCATCTCCCTCTGCCCTCGAGAGGGCCTGAGTCATTCCTGCCTCTGCTAATGATCAGCATCTGCTCTTGTAAATACCAGTAAGTTATTGAAGACCCTAAATCTTTGACGGTCTGTTCAGAAAAAAAAATCTATTTTAATGAAATAAAATAAATATTACTCGGCTTCTGTCCGTTGAAGGGGTCTGTGCTGTTCTTTTTCGTTTGTTTGATTTTTTGGGCCACACACAGCAATGCCCAGGGGTTATTCCTGGTTCTGTGCTCAGAAATCACCCC